>NC_082708.1:26406651-26709681 GCF_030144855.1 Hypanus sabinus | reverse complement strand
TGACCACTATCCCCACACTACCCTGAAACTCACTGTGAACACAATCCCCACACTACCTTGAAGCACACTGGGACCACTATCCCCAAGCTACCCTGAAACTCACTGTGACCACTATCCCCACACTACCCTGAAACTCACTGTGAACACAATCCCCACACTACCTTGAAGCACACTGGGACCACTATCCCCACGCTACCCTGAAACTCACTGTGACCACTATCCCCACACTACCCTGAAACACACTGGGAACACTATCCCCACACTACCCTGAAACTCACTGTGACCACTATCCCCACACTACCCTGAAACTCACTGTGACCACAATCCCCACGCTACCCTGAAACTCACTGTGAACACAATCCACACACTACCCTGAAACACACTGGGACCACTATCCCCACGCTACCCTGAAACTCACTGTCACCACTATCCCCACACTACCCTGAAACACACTGGGACCACTATCCCCACACTACCCTGAAACTCACTGTGACCACTATCCCCACGCTACCCTGAAACACTGGGACCACTATCCACACAATACCCTGAAACTCACTGTGACCACTATCCCCACACTACCCTGAAACACACTGGGACCACTATCCCCACACTACCCTGAAACTCACTGGGACCACTATCCCCACACTACCCTGAAACACACTGGGACCACTATCCCCACACTACCCTGAAACTCACTGTGAACACAATCTCCACACTACCTTGAAACTCAGTGAGACCACTATCCCCACACTACCCTGAAACACACTGTGACCACTATCCCCGCACTACCCTGAAACTCACTGTGACCACTATCCCCACACTACCCTGAAACTCACTGTGACCACAATCCCCACACTACCCTGAAACACACTGAGACCACTATCCCCACACTACCCTGAAACTCACTGTGACCACTATCCCCACGCTACCCTGAAACACTGGGACCACTATCCACACACTACCCTGAAACTCACTGTGACCACTATCCCCACACTACCCTGAAACACACTGGGACCACTATCCCCACACTACCCTGAAACACACTGGGACCACTATCCACACACTACCCTGAAACTCACTGTGACCACTATCCCCACACTACCCTGAAACTCACTGTGAACACAATCCCCACACTACCCTGAAACACACTGGGACCACTATCCCCACGCTACCCTGAAACTCACTGTGACCACTATCCCCACACTACCCTGAAACACACTGGGACCACTATCCCCTCACTACCCTGAAACTCACTGGGACCACTATCCCCACACTACCCTGAAACACACTGGGACCACTATCCCCACACTACCCTGAAACTCACTGTGAACACAATCTCCACACTACCTTGAAACTCACTGAGACCACTATCCCCACACTACCCTGAAACACACTGTGACCACTATCCCCACACTACCCTGAAACTCACTGTGACCACAATCCCCACGCTACCCTGAAACTCACTGTGATCACAATCCCCACACTACCCTGAAACTCACTGTGAACACAATCCCCACACTACCTTGAAGCACACTGGGACCACAATCCCCACACTACCCTGAAACTCACTGTGAACACAATCTCCACACTACCTTGAAACTCACTGAGACCACTATCCCCACACTACCCTGAAACACACTGTGACCACTATCCCCACACTACCCTGAAACTCACTGTGACCACAATCCCCACGCTACCCTGAAACTCACTGTGATCACAATCCCCACACTACCCTGAAACTCACTGTGAACACAATCCCCACACTACCCTGAAACTCACTGTGACCACAATCCCCACACTACCCTGAAACTCACTGTGAACACAATCCCCACACTACCTTGAAGCACACTGGGACCACTATCCCCACGCTACCCTGAAACTCACTGTGACCACTATCCCCACACTACCCTGAAACTCACTGTGAACACAATCCCCACACTACCTTGAAGCACACTGGGACCACTATCCCCACGCTACCCTGAAACTCACTGTGACCACTATCCCCACACTACCCTGAAACTCACTGTGAACACAAGCCCCACACTACCTTGAAGCACACTGGGACCACTATCCCCACGCTACCCTGAAACTCACTGTGACCACTATCCCCACACTACCCTGAAACTCACTGGCACCACTATCCCCACACTACCCTGAAACTCACTGTGACCACTATCCCCACACTACCCTGAAACTCACTGTGACCACAATCCCCACGCTACCCTGAAACTCACTGTGACCACTATCCGAACACTACACTGAAACTCACTGTGAACACAATCCCCACACTACCTTGAAGCACACTGGGACCACTATCCCCACGCTACCCTGAAATTCACTGTGACCACTATCCCCACACTACCCTGAAACTCACTGTGAACACAAACCCAAACACTACCTTGAAGCACACTGGGACCACTATCCCCACGCTACCCTGAAATTCACTGTGACCACTATCCCCACACTACCCTGAAACACACTGGGACCACTATCCCCACACTACCCTGAAACTCACTGTGACCACAATCCCCACGCTACCCTGAAACTCACTGTCACCACTATCCCCACACTACCCTGAAACACACTGAGACCACTATCCCCACACTACCCTGAAACTCACTGTGACCACTATCACCACGCTACCCTGAAACACTGGGACCACTATCCACACACTACCCTGAAACTCACTGTGACCACTATCCCCACACTACTCTGAAACACACTGGGACCACTATCCCCACACTACCCTGAAACACACTGGGACCACTATCCACACACTACCCTGAAACTCACTGTGACCACTATCCCCACACTACCCTGAAACTCACTGTGAACACAATCCCCAGACTACCTTGAAGCACACTGGGACCACTATCCCCAGGCTACCCTGAAACTCACTGTGACCACTATCCCCACACTACCCTGAAACTCACTGTGAACACAATCCCCACACTACCTTGAAGCACACTGGGACCACTATCCCCACGCTACCCTGAAACTCACTGTGACCACTATCCCCACACTACCCTAAAACTCACTGTGAACACAATCCCCACACTACCTTGAAGCACACTGGGACCACTATCCCCACGCTACCCTGAAACTCACTGTGACCAGTATCCCCACACTACCCTGAAACTCACTGGCACCACTATCCCCACACTACCCTGAAACTCGCTGTGACCACTATCCCCACACTACCCTGAAACTCACTGTGACCACTATCCCCACACTACCCTGAAACTCACTGTGACCACAATCCCCACGCTACCCTGAAACTCACTGTGACCACTATCCCCACTCTACCCTGAAACTCACTGTGAACACAATCCACACACTACCCTGAAACACACTGGGACCACTATCCCCACGCTACCAAGAAACTCACTGTCACCACTATCCCCACACTACCCTGAAACACACAGGGACCACTATCCCCACACTACCCTGAAACTCACTGTGACCACTATCCCCACGCTACCCTGAAACACTGGGACCACTATCCACACAATACCCTGAAACTCACTGTGACCACTATCCCCACACTACCCTGAAACACACTGGGACCACTATCCCCACACTACCCTGAAACTCACTGGGACCACTATCCCCACACTACCCTGAAACACACTGGGACCACTATCCCCACACTACCCTGAAACTCACTGTGAACACAATCTCCACACTACCTTGAAACTCAGTGAGACCACTATCCCCACACTACCCTGAAACACACTGTGACCACTATCCCCGCACTACCCTGAAACTCACTGTGACCACTATCCCCACACTACCCTGAAACTCACTGTGACCACAATCCCCACGCTACCCTGAAACTCACTGTGACCACTATCCCCACACTACCCTGAAACTCACTGTGAACACAATCCCCACACTACCTTGAAGCACACTGGGACCACTATCCCCACGCTACCCTGAAACTCACTGTGACCACTATCCCCACACTACCCTGAAACTCACTGTGAACACAATCCCCACACTACCTTGAAGCACACTGGGACCACTATCCCCACGCTACCCTGAAACTCACTGTGACCACTATCCCCACACTACCCTGAAACTCACTGGCACCACTATCCCCACACTACCCTGAAACTCACTGTGACCACTATCCCCACACTACCCTGAAACTCACTGTGACCACTATCCCCACACTACCCTGAAACTCACTGTGACCACAATCCCCACGCTACCCTGAAACTCACTGTGACCCCTATCCGCACACTACCCTGAAACTCACTGTGAACACAATCCCCACACTACCTTGAAGCACACTGGGACCACTATCCCCACGCTACCCTGAAACTCACTGTGACGACTATCCCCACACTACCCTGAAACTCACTGTGAACACAATCCCCACACTACCTTGAAGCACACTGGGACCACTATCCCCACGCTACCCTGAAACTCACTGTGACCACTATCCCCACACTACCCTGAAACACACTGGGACCACTATCCCCACACTACCCTGAAACTCACTGTGACCACAATCCCCACGCTACCCTGAAACTCACTGTCACCACTATCCCCACACTACCCTGAAACACACTGAGACCACTATCCCCACACTACCCTGAAACTCACTGTGAACACAATCCCCACACTACCCTGAAACACACTGGGACCACTATCCCCACGCTACCCTGAAACTCACTGTGACCACTATCCGCACACTACCCTGAAACTCACTGTCACCACTATCCCCACACTACCCTGAAACACACTGGGACCACTATCCCCACACTACCCTGAAACTCACTGGGACCACTATCCCCACACTACCCTGAAACACACTGGGACCACTATCCCCACACTACCCTGAAACTCACTGTGAACACAATCTCCACACTACCTTGAAACTCACTGAGACCACTATCCCCACACTACCCTGAAACACACTGTGACCACTATCCCCGCACTACCCTGAAACTCACTGTGACCACTATCCCCACACTACCCTGAAACTCACTGTGACCACAATCCCCACACTACCTTGAAGCACACTGGGACCACTATCCCCACGCTACCCTGAAACTCACTGTGACCACTATCCCCACACTACCCTGAAACTCACTGTGAACACAATCCCCACACTACCTTGAAGCACACTGGGACCACTATCCCCACGCTACCCTGAAACTCACTGTGACCACTATCCCCACACTACCCTGAAACTCACTGGCACCACTATCCCCACACTACCCTGAAACTCACTGTGACCACTATCCCCACACTACCCTGAAACTCACTGTGACCACAATCCCCACGCTACCCTGAAACTCACTGTGACCACTATCCCCACACTACCCTGAAACTCACTGTGAACACAATCCCCACACTACCTTGAAGCACACTGGGACCACTATCCCCAAGCTACCCTGAAACTCACTGTGACCACTATCCCCACACTACCCTGAAACTCACTGTGAACACAATCCCCACACTACCTTGAAGCACACTGGGACCACTATCCCCACGCTACCCTGAAACTCACTGTGACCACTATCCCCACACTACCCTGAAACACACTGGGAACACTATCCCCACACTACCCTGAAACTCACTGTGACCACTATCCCCACACTACCCTGAAACTCACTGTGACCACAATCCCCACGCTACCCTGAAACTCACTGTGAACACAATCCACACACTACCCTGAAACACACTGGGACCACTATACCCACACTACCCTGAAACTCACTGGGACCACTATCCCCACACTACCCTGAAACTCACTGTGATCACTATCCCCACACTACCCTGAAACTCACTGTGAACACAATCCCCACACTACCTTGAAGCACACTGGGACCACTATCCCCACGCTACCCTGAAACTCACTGTGACCACTATTCCCACACTACCCTGAAACTCACTGTGAACACAATCCCCACACTACCTTGAAGCACACTGGGACCACTATCCCCACGCTACCCTGAAACTCACTGTGACCACTATCCCCACACTACCCTGAAACTCACTGTGAACACAAGCCCCACACTACCTTGAAGCACACTGGGACCACAATCCCCACGCTACCCTGAAACTCACTGTGACCACTATCCCCACACTACGCTGAAACTCACTGGCACCACTATCCCCACACTACCCTGAAACTCACTGTGACCACTATCCCCACACTACCCTGAAACTCACTGTGACCACAATCCCCACGCTACCCTGAAACTCACTGTGACCACTATCCGAACACTACACTGAAACTCACTGTGAACACAATCCCCACACTACCTTGAAGCACACTGGGACCACTATCCCCACGCTACCCTGAAATTCACTGTGACCACTATCCCCACACTACCCTGAAACTCACTGTGAACACAAACCCAAACACTACCTTGAAGCACACTGGGACCACTATCCCCACGCTACCCTGAAATTCACTGTGACCACTATCCCCACACTACCCTGAAACACACTGGGACCACTATCCCCACACTACCCTGAAACTCACTGTGACCACAATCCCCACGCTACTCTGAAACTCACTGTCACCACTATCCCCACACTACCCTGAAACACACTGAGACCACTATCCCCACACTACCCTGAAACTCACTGTGACCACTATCACCACGCTACCCTGAAACACTGGGACCACTATCCACACACTACCCTGAAACTCACTGTGACCACTATCCCCACACTACTCTGAAACACACTGGGACCACTATCCCCACACTACCCTGAAACACACTGGGACCACTATCCACACACTACCCTGAAACTCACTGTGACCACTATCCCCACACTACCCTGAAACTCACTGTGAACACAATCCCCAGACTACCTTGAAGCACACTGGGACCACTATCCCCACGCTACCCTGAAACTCACTGTGACCACTATCCCCACACTACCCTGAAACTCACTGTGAACACAATCCCCACACTACCTTGAAGCACACTGGGACCACTATCCCCACGCTACCCTGAAACTCACTGTCACCACTATCCCCACACTACCCTAAAACTCACTGTGAACACAATCCCCACACTACCTTGAAGCACACTGGGACCACTATCCCCACGCTACCCTGAAACTCACTGTGACCAGTATCCCCACACTACCCTGAAACTCACTGGCACCACTATCCCCACACTACCCTGAAACTCGCTGTGACCACTATCCCCACACTACCCTGAAACTCACTGTGACCACTATCCCCACACTACCCTGAAACTCACTGTGACCACAATCCCCACGCTACCCTGAAACTCACTGTGACCACTATCCCCACACTACCCTGAAACACACTGGGACCACTATCCCCACGCTACCAAGAAACTCACTGTCACCACTATCCCCACACTACCCTGAAACACACAGGGACCACTATCCCCACACTACCCTGAAACTCACTGTGACCACTATCCCCACGCTACCCTGAAACACTGGGACCACTATCCACACAATACCCTGAAACTCACTGTGACCACTATCCCCACACTACCCTGAAACACACTGGGACCACTATCCCCACACTACCCTGAAACTCACTGGGACCACTATCCCAACACTACCCTGAAACACACTGGGACCACTAACCCCACACTACCCTGAAACTCACTGTGAACACAATCTCCACACTACCTTGAAACTCAGTGAGACCACTATCCCCACACTACCCTGAAACACACTGTGACCACTATCCCCGCACTACCCTGAAACTCACTGTGACCACTATCCCCACACTACCCTGAAACTCACTGTGACCACAATCCCCACGCTACCCTGAAACTCACTGTGACCACTATCCCCACACTACCCTGAAACTCACTGTGAACACAATCCCCACACTACCTTGAAGCACACTGGGACCACTATCCCCACGCTACCCTGAAACTCACTGTGACCACTATCCCCACACTACCCTGAAACTCACTGTGAACACAATCCCCACACTACCTTGAAGCACACTGGGACCACTATCCCCACGCTACCCTGAAACTCACTGTGACCACTATCCCCACACTACCCTGAAACTCACTGGCACCACTATCCCCACACTACCCTGAAACTCACTGTGACCACTATCCCCACACTACCCTGAAACTCACTGTGACCACTATCCCCACACTACCCTGAAACTCACTGTGACCACAATCCCCACGCTACCCTGAAACTCACTGTGACCACTATCCGCACACTACCCTGAAACTCACTGTGAACACAATCCCCACACTACCTTGAAGCACACTGGGACCACTATCCCCACGCTACCCTGAAACTCACTGTGACGACTATCCCCACACTACCCTGAAACTCACTGTGAACACAATCCCCACACTACCTTGAAGCACACTGGGACCACTATCCCCAGGCTACCCTGAAACTCACTGTGACCACTATCCCCACACTACCCTGAAACACACTGGGACCACTATCCCCACACTACCCTGAAACTCACTGTGACCACAATCCCCACGCTACCCTGAAACTCACTGTCACCACTATCCCCACACTACCCTGAAACACACTGAGACCACTATCCCCACACTACCCTGAAACACACTGTGAACACAATCCCCACACTACCCTGAAACACACTGGGACCACTATCCCCACGCTACCCTGAAACTCACTGTGACCACTATCCCCACACTACCCTGAAACACACTGGGACCACTATCCCCACACTACCTGAAACTCACTGGGACCACTATCCCCACACTACCCTGAAACACACTGGGACCACTATCCCCACACTACCCTGAAACTCACTGTGACCACAATCCCCACACTACCTTGAAGCACACTGGGACCACTATCCCCACGCTACCCTGAAACTCACTGTGACCACTATCCCCACACTACCCTGAAACTCACTGTGAACACAATCCCCACACTACCTTGAAGCACACTGGGACCACTATCCCCACGCTACCCTGAAACTCACTGTGACCACTATCCCCACACTACCCTGAAACTCACTGGCACCACTATCCCCACACTACCCTGAAACTCACTGTGACCACTATCCCCACACTACCCTGAAACTCACTGTGACCACAATCCCCACGCTACCCTGAAACTCACTGTGACCACTATCCCCACACTACCCTGAAACTCACTGTGAACACAATCCCCACACTACCTTGAAGCACACTGGGACCACTATCCCCAAGCTACCCTGAAACTCACTGTGACCACTATCCCCACACTACCCTGAAACTCACTGTGAACACAATCCCCACACTACCTTGAAGCACACTGGGACCACTATCCCCACGCTACCCTGAAACTCACTGTGACCACTATCCCCACACTACCCTGAAACACACTGGGAACACTATCCCCACACTACCCTGAAACTCACTGTGACCACTATCCCCACACTACCCTGAAACTCACTGTGACCACAATCCCCACGCTACCCTGAAACTCACTGTGAACACAATCCACACACTACCCTGAAACACACTGGGACCACTATCCCCACGCTACCCTGAAACTCACTGTCACCACTATCCCCACACTACCCTGAAACACACTGGGACCACTATCCCCACACTACCCTGAAACTCACTGTGACCACTATCCCCACGCTACCCTGAAACACTGGGACCACTATCCACACAATACCCTGAAACTCACTGTGACCACTATCCCCACACTACCCTGAAACACACTGGGACCACTATCCCCACACTACCCTGAAACTCACTGGGACCACTATCCCCACACTACCCTGAAACACACTGGGACCACTATCCCCACACTACCCTGAAACTCACTGTGAACACAATCTCCACACTACCTTGAAACTCAGTGAGACCACTATCCCCACACTACCCTGAAACACACTGTGACCACTATCCCCGCACTACCCTGAAACTCACTGTGACCACTATCCCCACACTACCCTGAAACTCACTGTGACCACAATCCCCACGCTACCCTGAAACTCACTGTGACCACTATCCCCACACTACCCTGAAACTCACTGTGAACACAATCCCCACTCTACCTTGAAGCACACTGGGACCACTATCCCCACGCTACCCTGAAACTCACTGTGACCACTATCCCCACACTACCCTGAAACTCACTGTGAACACAATCCCCACACTACCTTGAAGCACACTGGGACCACTATCCCCACGCTACCCTGAAACTCACTGTGACCACTATCCCCACACTACCCTGAAACTCACTGGCACCACTATCCCCACACTACCCTGATACACACTGGGACCACTATCCCCACACTACCCTGAAACTCACTGTGACCACTATCCCCACGCTACCCTGAAACACTGGGACCACTATCCCCACACTACCCTGAAACTCACTGTGAACACAATCCCCACACTACCTTGAAGCACACTGGGACCACTATCCCCAAGCTACCCTGAAACTCACTGTGACCACTATCCCCACACTACCCTGAAACTCACTGTGAACACAATCCCCACACTACCTTGAAGCACACTGGGACCACTATCCCCACGCTACCCTGAAACTCACTGTGACCACTATCCCCACACTACCCTGAAACACACTGGGAACACTATCCCAACACTACCCTGAAACTCACTGTGACCACTATCCCCACACTACCCTGAAACACACTGGGACCACTATCCCCACACTACCCTGAAACTCACTGTGAACACAATCTCCACACTACCTTGAAACTCACTGAGACCACTATCCCCACACTACCCTGAAACACACTGTGACCACTATCCCCGCACTACCCTGAAACTCACTGTGACCACTATCCCCACACTACCCTGAAACTCACTGTGAACACAATCCCCACACTACCTTGAAGCACACTGGGACCACTATCCCCACGCTACCCTGAAACTCACTGTGACCACTATCCCCACACTACCCTGAAACTCACTGTGAACACAATCCCCACACTACCTTGAAGCACACTGGGACCACTATCCCCACGCTACCCTGAAACTCACTGTGACCACTATCCCCACACTACCCTGAATCTCACTGGCACCACTATCCCCACACTACCCTGAAACTCACTGTGACCACTATCCCCACACTACCCTGAAACTCACTGTGACCACAATCCCCACGCTACCCTGAAACTCACTGTGACCACTATCCCCACACTACCCTGAAACTCACTGTGAACACAATCCCCACACTACCTTGAAGCACACTGGGACCACTATCCCCAAGCTACCCTGAAACTCACTGTGACCACTATCCCCACACTACCCTGAAACTCACTGTGAACACAATCCCCACACTACCTTGAAGCACACTGGGACCACTATCCCCACGCTACCCTGAAACTCACTGTGACCACTATCCCCACACTAGCCTGAAACACACTGGGAACACTATCCCCACACTACCCTGAAACTCACTGTGACCACTATCCCCACACTACCCTGAAACTCACTGTGACCACAATCCCCACGCTACCCTGAAACTCACTGTGAACACAATCCACACACTACCCTGAAACACACTGGGACCACTATCCCCACGCTACCCTGAAACTCACTGTCACCACTATCCCCACACTACCCTGAAACACACTGGGACCACTATCCCCACACTACCCTGAAAATCACTGGGACCACTATACCCACACTACCCTGAAACACACTGGGACCACTATCCCCACGCTACCCTGAAACTCACTGTGACCACTATCCCCACACTACCTTGAAACTCACTGTGAACACAATCCCCACACTACCTTGAAGCACACTGGGTCCACTATCCCCACGCTACCCTGAAACTCACTGTGACCACTATCCCCACACTACCCTGAAACTCACTGGCACCACTATCCCCACACTACCCTGAAACTCACTGTGACCACTATCCCCACACTACCCTGAAACTCACTGTGACCACAATCCCCACGCTACCCTGAAACTCACTGTGACCACTATCCGCACACTACCCTGAAACTCACTGTGAACACAATCCCCACACTACCTTGAAGCACACTGGGACCACTATCCCCACGCTACCCTGAAACTCACTGTGACCACTATCCCCACACTACCCTGAAACTCACTGTGACCACTATCCCCACACTACCCTGAAACTCACTGTGAACACAATCCCCACACTACCCTGAAACTCACTGTGAACACAATCCCCACACTACCCTGAAACACACTGGGACCACTATCCCCACGCTACCCTGAAACTCACTGTGACCACTATCCCCACACTACCCTGAAACTCACTGGCACCACTATCCCCACACTACCCTGAAACTCACTGTGACCACTATCCCCACACTACCCTGAAACTCACTGTGACCACAATCCCCACGCTACCCTGAAACTCACTGTGACCACTATCCGCACACTACCCTGAAACTCACTGTGAACACAATCCCCACACTAACTTGAAGCACACTGTGACCACTATCCCCACGCTACCCTGAAACTCACTGTGACCACTATCCCCACACTACCCTGAAACTCACTGTGAACACAATCCCCACACTACCTTGAAGCACACTGGGACCACTATCCCCACGCTACCCTGAAACTCACTGTGACCACTATCCCCACACTACCCTGAAACACACTGGGACCACTATCCCCACACTACCCTGAAACTCACTGTGACCACAATCCCCACGCTACCCTGAAACTCACTGTCACCACTATCCCCACACTACCCTGAAACACACTGGGACCACTATCCCCACACTACCCTGAAACTCACTGTGACCACTATCCCCACGCTACCCTGAAACACTGGGACCACTATCCACACACTACCCTGAAACACACTGGGACCACTATCCCCACACTACCCTGAAACACACTGGGACCACTATCCACACACTACCCTGAAACTCACTGTGACCACTATCCCCACACTACCCTGAAACTCACTGTGAACACAATCCCCACACTACCCTGAAACTCACTGTGAACACAATCCCCACACTACCCTGAAACACACTGGGACCACTATCCCCACGCTACCCTGAAACTCACTGTGAACACTATCCCCACACTACCCTGAAGCACACTGGGACCACTATCCCCACACTACCCTGAAACTCACTGTGACCACTATCCCCACACTACCCTGAAACTCACTGTGAACACAATCCCCACACTACCTTGAAGCACACTGGGACCACTATCCCCACGCTACCCTGAAACTCACTGTGACCACTATCCCCACACTACCCTGAAACTCACTGTGAACACAATCCCCACACTACCTTGAAGCACACTGGGACCACTATCCCCACGCTACCCTGAAACTCACTGTGACCACTATCCCCACACTACCCTGAAACTCACTGGCACCACTATCCCCACTCTACCCTGAAACTCACTGTGACCACTATCCCCACACTACCCTGAAACTCACTGTGACCACAATCCCCACGCTACCCTGAAACTCACTGTGACCACTATCCGCACACTACCCTGAAACTCACTGTGAACACAATCCCCACACTACCTTGAAGCACACTGGGACCACTATCCCCACGCTACCCTGAAATTCACTGTGACCACTATCCCCACACTACCCTGAAACTCACTGTGAACACAAACCCAAACACTACCTTGAAGCACACTGGGACCACTATCCCCACGCTACCCTGAAACTCACTGTGACCACTATCCCCACACTACCCTGAAACACACTGGGATCACTATCCCCACACTACCCTGAAACTCACTGTGACCACAATCCCCACGCTACCCTGAAACTCACTGTCACCACTATCCCCACACTACCCTGAAACACACTGAGACCACTATCCCCACACTACCCGGAAACTCACTGTGACCACTATCACCACGCTACCCTGAAACACTGGGACCACTATCCACACACTACCCTGAAACTCACTGTGACCACTATCCCCACACTACCCTGAAACACACTGGGACCACTATCCCCACACTACCCTGAAACACACTGGGACCACTATCCACACACTACCCTGAAACTCACTGTGACCACTATCCCCACACTACCCTGAAACTCACTGTGAACACAATCCCCACACTACCCTGAAACACACTGGGACCACTATCCCCACGCTACCCTGAAACTCACTGTGACCACTATCCCCACACTACCCTGAAACACACTGGGACCACTATCCCCACACTACCCTGAAACTCACTGGGACCACTATCCCCACACTACCCTGAAACTCACTGGGAACACTATCCCCACACTACCCTGAAACTCACTGGGACCACTATCCCCACACTACCCTGAAACACACTGGGACCACTATCCCCACACTACCCTGAAACTCACTGTGATCACTATCCCCACACTACCCTGAAACTCACTGTGACCACAATCCCCACACTACCTTGAAGCACACTGGGACCACTATCCCCACGCTACCCTGAAACTCACTGTGACCACTATCCCCACACTACCCTGAAACTCACTGTGAACACAATCCCCACACTACCTTGAAGCACACTGGGACCACTATCCCCACGCTACCCTGAAACTCAATGTGACCACTATCCCCACACTACCCTGAATCTCACTGGCACCACTATCCCCACACTACCCTGAAACTCACTGTGACCACTATCCCCACACTACCCTGAAACTCACTGTGACCACAATCCCCACGCTACCCTGAAACTCACTGTGACCACTATCCCCACACTACCCTGAAACTCACTGTGAACACAATCCCCACACTACCTTGAAGCACACTGGGACCACTATCCCCAAGCTACCCTGAAACTCACTGTGACCACTATCCCCACACTACCCTGAAACTCACTGTGAACACAATCCCCACACTACCTTGAAGCACACTGGGACCACTATCCCCACGCTACCCTGAAACTCACTGTGACCACTATCCCCACACTACCCTGAAACACACTGGGAACACTATCCCCACACTACCCTGAAACTCACTGTGACCACTATCCCCACACTACCCTGAAACTCACTGTGACCACAATCCCCACGCTACCCTGAAACTCACTGTGAACACAATCCACACACTACCCTGAAACACACTGGGACCACTATCCCCACGCTACCCTGAAACTCACTGTCACCACTATCCCCACACTACCCTGAAACACACTGGGACCACTATCCCCACACTACCCTGAAACTCACTGGGACCACTATCCCCACACTACCCTGAAACACACTGGGACCACTATCCCCACGCTACCCTGAAACTCACTGTGACCACTATCCCCACACTACCCTGAAACTCACTGTGAACACAATCCCCACACTACCTTGAAGCACACTGGGACCACTATCCCCACGCTACCCTGAAACTCACTGTGACCACTATCCCCACACTACCCTGAAACTCACTGGCACCACTATCCCCACACTACCCTGAAACTCACTGTGACCACTATCCCCAGACTACCCTGAAACTCACTGTGACCACTATCCCCACACTACCCTGAAACTCACTGTGACCACAATCCCCACGCTACCCTGAAACTCACTGTGACCACTATCCGCACACTACCCTGAAACTCACTGTGAACACAATCCCCACACTACCTTGAAGCACACTGGGACCACTATCCCCACGCTACCCTGAAACTCACTGTGACCACTATCCCCACACTACCCTGAAACTCACTGTGAACACAATCCCCACACTACCTTGAAGCACACTGGGACCACTATCCCCACGCTACCCTGAAACTCACTGTGACCACTATCCCCACACTAGCCTGAAACACACTGGGACCACTATCCCCACACTACCCTGAAACTCACTGTGACCACAATCCCCACGCTACCCTGAAACTCACTGTCACCACTATCCCCACACTACCCTGAAACACACTGGGACCACTATCCCCACACTACCCTGAAACTCACTGTGACCACTATCCCCACGCTACCCTGAAACACTGGGACCACTATCCACACACTACCCTGAAACACACTGGGACCACTATCCCCACACTACCCTGAAACACACTGGGACCACTATCCACACACTACCCTGAAACTCACTGTGACCACTATCCCCACACTACCCTGAAACTCACTGTGAACACAATCCCCACACTACCCTGAAACTCACTGTGAACACAATCCCCACACTACCCTGAAACACACTGGGACCACTATCCCCACGCTACCCTGAAACTCACTGTGACCACTATCCCCACACTACCCTGAAACTCACTGGCACCACTATCCCCACACTACCCTGAAACTCACTGTGACCACTATCCCCACACTACCCTGAAACTCACTGTGACCACAATCCCCACGCTACCCTGAAACTCACTGTGACCACTATCCGCACACTACCCTGAAACTCACTGTGAACACAATCCCCACACTACCTTGAAGCACACTGGGACCACTATCCCCACGCTACCCTGAAACTCACTGTGACCACTATCCCCACACTACCCTGAAACTCACTGAGAACACAATCCCCACACTACCTTGAAGCACACTGGGACCACTATCCCCACGCTACCCTGAAACTCACTGTGACCACTATCCCCACACTAGCCTGAAACACACTGGGACCACTATCCCCACACTACCCTGAAACTCACTGTGACCACAATCCCCACGCTACCCTGAAACTCACTGTCACCACTATCCCCACACTACCCTGAAACACACTGGGACCACTATCCCCACACTACCCTGAAACTCACTTTGACCACTATCCCCACGCTACCCTGAAACACTGGGACCACTATCCACACACTACCCTGAAACACACTGGGACCACTATCCCCACACTACCCTGAAACACACTGGGACCACTATCCACACACTACCCTGAAACTCACTGTGACCACTATCCCCACACTACCCTGAAACTCACTGTGAACACAATCCCCACACTACCCTGAAACTCACTGTGAACACAATCCCCACACTACCCTGAAACACACTGGGACCACTATCCCCACGCTACCCTGAAACTCACTGTGACCACTATCCCCACACTACCCTGAAACTCACTGGCACCACTATCCCCACACTACCCTGAAACTCACTGTGACCACTATCCCCACACTACCCTGAAACTCACTGTGACCACAATCCCCACGCTACCCTGAAACTCACTGTGACCACTATCCGCACACTACCCTGAAACTCACTGTGAACACAATCCCCACACTACCTTGAAGCACACTGGGACCACTATCCCCACGCTACCCTGAAACTCACTGTGACCACTATCCCCACACTACCCTGAAACTCACTGTGAACACAATCCCCACACTACCTTGAAGCACACTGGGACCACTATCCCCACGCTACCCTGAAACTCACTGTGACCACTCTCCCCACACTACCCTGAAACACACTGGGACCACTATCCCCACACTACCCTGAAACTCACTGTGACCACAATCCCCACGCTACCCTGAAACTCACTGTCACCACTATCCCCACACTTCCCTGAAACACACTGGGACCACTATCCCCACACTACCCTGAAACTCACTGTGACCACTATCCCCACGCTACCCTGAAACACTGGGACCACTATCCACACACTACCCTGAAACACACTGGGACCACTATCCCCACACTACCCTGAAACACACTGGGACCACTATCCACACACTACCCTGAAACTCACTGTGACCACTATCCCCACACTACCCTGAAACTCACTGTGAACACAATCCCCACACTACCCTGAAACTCACTGTGAACACAATCCCCACACTACCCTGAAACACACTGGGACCACTATCCCCACGCTACCCTGAAACTCACTGTGACCACTATCCCCACACTACCCTGAAACTCACTGGGACCACTATCCCCACACTACCCTGAAACTCACTGTGACCACTATCCCCACACTACCCTGAAACTCACTGTGAACACAATCCCCACACTACCTTGAAGCACACTGGGACCACTATCCCCACGCTACCCTGAAACTCACTGTGACCACTATCCCCACACTACCCTGAAACTCACTGTGAACACAATCCCCACACTACCTTGAAGCACACTGGGACCACTATCCCCACGCTACCCTGAAACTCACTGTGACCACTATCCCCACACTACCCTGAAACTCACTGGCACCACTATCCCCACACTACCCTGAAACTCACTGTGACCACTATCCCCACACTACCCTGAAAATCACTGTGACCACAATCCCCACGCTACCCTGAAACTCACTGTGACCACTATCCGCACACTACCCTGAAACTCACTGTGAACACAATCCACACACTACCTTGAAGCACACTGGGACCACTATCCCCACGCTACCCTGAAATTCACTGTGACCACTATCCCCACACTACCCTGAAACACACTGGGACCACTATCCCCACACTACCCTGAAACTCACTGTGACCACAATCCCCACGCTACCCTGAAACTCACTGTCACCACTATCCCCACACTACCCTGAAACACACTGAGACCACTATCCCCACACTACCCTGAAACTCACTGTGACCACTATCACCACGCTACCCTGAAACACTGGGACCACTATCCACACACTACCCTGAAACTCACTGTGACCACTATCCCCACACTACCCTGAAACACACTGGGACCACTATCCCCACACTACCCTGAAACACACTGGGACCACTATCCACACACTACCCTGAAACTCACTGTGACCACTATCCCCACACTACCCTGAAACTCACTGTGAACACAATCCCCACACTACCCTGAAACACACTGGGACCACTATCCCCACGCTACCCTGAAACTCACTGTGACCACTATCCCCACACTACCCTGAAACACACTGGGACCACTATCCCCACACTACCCTGAAACTCACTGGGACCACTATCCCCACACTACCCTGAAACACACTGGGACCACTATCCCCACACTACCCTGAAACTCACTGGGACCACTATCCCCACACTACCCTGAAACACACTGTGACCACTATCCCGACACTACCCTGAAACTCACTGTGAACACAATCCCCACACTACCTTGAAGCACACTGGGACCACTATCCCCACGCTACCCTGAAACTCACTGTGACCACTATCCCCACACTACCCTGAAACTCACTGTGAACACAATCCCCACACTACCTTGAAGCACACTGGGACCACTATCCCCACGCTACCCTGAAACTCACTGTGACCACTATCCCCACACTACCCTGAATCTCACTGGCACCACTATCCCCACACTACCCTGAAACTCACTGTGACCACTATCCCCACACTACCCTGAAACTCACTGTGACCACAATCCCCACGCTACCCTGAAACTCACTGTGACCACTATCCCCACACTACCCTGAAACTCACTGTGAACACAATCCCCACACTACCTTGAAGCACACTGGGACCACTATCCCCAAGCTACCCTGAAACTCACTGTGACCACTATCCCCACACTACCCTGAAACTCACTGTGAACACAATCCCCACACTACCTTGAAGCACACTGGGACCACTATCCCCACGCTACCCTGAAACTCACTGTGACCACTATCCCCACACTACCCTGAAACACACTGGGAACACTATCCCCACACTACCCTGAAACTCACTGTGACCACTATCCCCACACTACCCTGAAACTCACTGTGACCACAATCCCCACGCTACCCTGAAACTCACTGTGAACACAATCCACACACTACCCTGAAACACACTGGGACCACTATCCCCACGCTACCCTGAAACACACTGTCACCACTATCCCCACACTACCCTGAAACACACTGGGACCACTATCCCCACACTACCCTGAAACTCACTGGGACCACTATCCCCACACTACCCTGAAACACACTGGGACCACTATCCCCACGCTACCCTGAAACTCACTGTGACCACTATCCCCACACTACCCTGAAACTCACTGTGAACACAATCCCCACACTACCTTGAAGCACACTGGGACCACTATCCCCACGCTACCCTGAAACACACTGTCACCACTATCCCCACACTACCCTGAAACACACTGGGACCACTATCCCCACACTACCCTGAAACTCACTGGGACCACTATCCCCACACTACCCTGAAACACACTGGGACCACTATCCCCACGCTACCCTGAAACTCACTGTGACCACTATCCCCACACTACCTTGAAGCACACTGGGACCACTATCCCCACGCTACCCTGAAACTCACTGTGACCACTATCCCCACACTACCCTGAAACACACTGGGACCACTATCCCCACACTACCCTGAAACACACTGTGACCACTATCCCCACACTACCCTGAAACTCACTGTGACCACTATCACCACGCTACCCTGAAACACACTGTGACCACTATCCCCACACTACCCTGAAACACACTGGGACCACTATCCCCACACTACCCTGAAACACACTGGGACCACTATCCCCACACTACCCTGAAACACACTGGGACCACTATCCCGACACTACCCTGAAACACACTGGGACCACTATCCCCACACTACCCTGAAACACACTGGGACCACTATCCCCACACTACCCTGAAACACACTGTGACCACTATCCCCACACTACCCTGAAACACACTGGGACCACTATCCCCACACTACCCTGAAACACACTGGGACCACTATCCCCACACTACCCTGAAACTCACTGTGACCACTATCCCCACACTACCCTGAAACTCACTGTGACCACTATCCCCACACTACCCTGAAACTCACTGTCACCACTATCCCCACACTACCCTGAAACACACTGAGACCACTATCCCCACACTACCCTGAAACACACTGTGACCACTATCACCACGCTACCCTGAAACACTGGGACCACTATCCACACACTACCCTGAAACTCACTGTGACCACTATCCCCACACTACCCTGAAACACACTGGGACCACTATCCCCACACTACCCTGAAACACACTGGGACCACTATCCACACACTACCCTGAAACTCACTGTGACCACTATCCCCACACTACCCTGAAACTCACTGTGAACACAATCCCCACACTACCCTGAAACACACTGGGACCACTATCCCCACGCTACCCTGAAACTCACTGTGACCACTATCCCCACACTACCCTGAAACACACTGGGACCACTATCCCCACACTACCCTGAAACTCACTGGGACCACTATCCCCACACTACCCTGAAACACACTGGGACCACTATCCCCACACTACCCTGAAACTCACTGGGACCACTATCCCCACACTACCCTGAAACACACTGTGACCACTATCCCCACACTACCCTGAAACTCACTGTGAACACAATCCCCACACTACCTTGAAGCACACTGGGACCACTATCCCCACGCTACCCTGAAACTCACTGTGACCACTATCCCCACACTACCCTGAAACTCACTGTGAACACAATCCCCACACTACCTTGAAGCACACTGGGACCACTATCCCCACGCTACCCTGAAACTCACTGTGACCACTATCCCCACACTACCCTGAATCTCACTGGCACCACTATCCCCACACTACCCTGAAACTCACTGTGACCACTATCCCCACACTACCCTGAAACTCACTGTGACCACAATCCCCACGCTACCCTGAAACTCACTGTGACCACTATCCCCACACTACCCTGAAACTCACTGTGAACACAATCCCCACACTACCTTGAAGCACACTGGGACCACTATCCCCAAGCTACCCTGAAACTCACTGTGACCACTATCCCCACACTACCCTGAAACTCACTGTGAACACAATCCCCACACTACCTTGAAGCACACTGGGACCACTATCCCCACGCTACCCTGAAACTCACTGTGACCACTATCCCCACACTACCCTGAAACACACTGGGAACACTATCCCCACACTACCCTGAAACTCACTGTGACCACTATCCCCACACTACCCTGAAACTCACTGTGACCACAATCCCCACGCTACCCTGAAACTCACTGTGAACACAATCCACACACTACCCTGAAACACACTGGGACCACTATCCCCACGCTACCCTGAAACACACTGTCACCACTATCCCCACACTACCCTGAAACACACTGGGACCACTATCCCCACACTACCCTGAAACTCACTGGGACCACTATCCCCACACTACCCTGAAACACACTGGGACCACTATCCCCACGCTACCCTGAAACTCACTGTGACCACTATCCCCACACTACCCTGAAACTCACTGTGAACACAATCCCCACACTACCTTGAAGCACACTGGGACCACTATCCCCACGCTACCCTGAAACTCACTGTGACCACTATCCCCTCACTACCCTGAAACTCACTGAGACCACTATCCCCACACTACCCTGAAACACACTGGGACCACTATCCCCACACTACCCTGAAACTCACTGTGTCCACTATCCCCACGCTACGCTGAAACACACTGGGAACACTATCCCCACACTACCTTGAAGCACACTGGGACCACTATCCCCACGCTACCCTGAAACTCACTGGCACCACTATCCCCACACTACCCTGAAACTCACTGTGACCACTATCCCCACACTACCCTGAAACTCACTGTGACCACTATCCCCACACTACCCTGAAACTCACTGTGACCACAATCCCCACGCTACCCTGAAACTCACTGTGACCACTATCCGCACACTACCCTGAAACTCACTGTGAACACAATCCCCACACTACCTTGAAGCACACTGGGACCACTATCCCCACGCTACCCTGAAACTCACTGTGACCACTATCCCCACACTACCCTGAAACTCACTGTGAACACAATCCCCACACTACCTTGAAGCACACTGGGACCACTATCCCCACGCTACCCTGAAACTCACTGTGACCACTATCCCCACACTAGCCTGAAACACACTGGGACCACTATCCCCACACTATCCTGAAACTCACTGTGACCACAATCCCCACGCTACCCTGAAACTCACTGTCACCACTATCCCCACACTACCCTGAAACACACTGGGACCACTATCCCCACACTACCCTGAAACTCACTGTGACCACTATCCCCACGCTACCCTGAAACACTGGGACCACTATCCACACACTACCCTGAAACACACTGGGACCACTATCCCCACACTACCCTGAAACACACTGGGACCACTATCCACACACTACCCTGAAACTCACTGTGACCACTATCCCCACACTACCCTGAAACTCACTGTGAACACAATCCCCACACTACCCTGAAACTCACTGTGAACACAATCCCCACACTACCCTGAAACACACTGGGACCACTATCCCCACGCTACCCTGAAAATCACTGTGACCACTATCCCCACACTACCCTGAAACTCACTGGCACCACTATCCCCACACTACCCTGAAACTCACTGTGACCACTATCCCCACACTACCCTGAAACTCACTGTGACCACAATCCCCACGCTACCCTGAAACTCACTGTGACCACTATCCGCACACTACCCTGAAACTCACTGTGAACACAATCCCCACACTACCTTGAAGCACACTGGGACCACTATCCCCACGCTACCCTGAAACTCACTGTGACCACTATCCCCACACTACCCTGAAACTCACTGTGAACACAATCCCCACACTACCTTGAAGCACACTGGGACCACTATCCCCACGCTACCCTGAAACTCACTGTGACCACTATCCCCACACTACCCTGAAACACACTGGGACCACTATCCCCACACTACCCTGAAACTCACTGTGACCACAATCCCCACGCTACCCTGAAACTCACTGTCACCACTATCCCCACACTACCCTGAAACACACTGGGACCACTATCCCCACACTACCCTGAAACTCACTGTGACCACTATCCCCACGCTACCCTGAAACACTGGGACCACTATCCACACACTACCCTGAAACACACTGGGACCACTATCCCCACACTACCCTGAAACACACTGGGACCACTATCCACACACTACCCTGAAACTCACTGTGACCACTATCCCCACACTACCCTGAAACTCACTGTGAACTCAATCCCCACACTACCCTGAAACTCACTGTGAACACAATCCCCACACTACCCTGAAACACACTGGGACCACTATCCCCACGCTACCCTGAAACTCACTGTGACCACTATCCCCACACTACCCTGAAACACACTGGGACCACTATCCCCACACTACCCTGAAACTCACTGTGAACACAATCCCCACACTACCTTGAAGCACACTGGGACCACTATCCCCACGCTACCCTGAAACTCACTGTGACCACTATCCCCACACTACCCTGAAACTCACTGGCACCACTATCCCCACACTACCCTGAAACTCAGTGTGACCACAATCCCCACGCTACCCTGAAACTCACTGTGACCACAATCCCCACGCTACCCTGAAACTCACTGTGACCACTATCCCCACACTACCTGAAACTCACTGTGAACACAATCCCCACACTACCTTGAAGCACACTGGGACCACTATCCCCACGCTACCCTGAAACTCACTGTGACCACTATCCCCACACTACCCTGAAACTCACTGTGAACACAATCCCCACACTACCTTGAAGCACACTGGGACCACTATCCCCACGCTACCCTGAAACTCACTGTGACCACTATCCCCACACTACCCTGAAACACACTGGGAACACTATCCCCACACTACCCTGAAACTCACTGTGACCACTATCCCCACACTACCCTGAAACTCACTGTGACCACAATCCCCACGCTACCCTGCAACTCACTGTGAACACAATCCCCACACTACCCTGAAACACACTGGAACCACTATCCCCACGCTACCCTGAAACTCACTGTCACCACTATCCCCACACTACCCTGAAACACACTGGGACCACTATCCCCACACTACCCTGAAACACACTGGGACCACTATCCCCACACTACCCTGAAACTCACTGTGACCACTATCCCCACACTACCCTGAAACTCACTGTGAACACAATCCCCACACTACCCGGAAACACACCGTGAACACAATCCCCACACTACCTTGAAGAACACTGGGACCACTATCCCCACGCTACCCTGAAACTCACTGTGACCACTATCCCCACACTACCCTGAAACTCACTGTGAACACAATCCCCACACTACCTTGAAGCACACTGGGACCACTATCCCCACGCTACCCTGAAACTCACTGTGACCACTATCCCCACACTACCCTGAAACTCACTGTGAACACAATCCCCGCACTACCTTGAAGCACACTGGGACCACTATCCCCACGCTACCCTGAAACTCACTGTGACCACTATCCCCACACTACCCTGAAACACACTGGGAACACTATCCCCACACTACCCTGAAACTCACTGTGACCACTATCCCCACACTACCCTGAAACTCACTGTGACCACTATCTCCACTCTACCCTGAAACACACTGTGAACACAATCCCCACACTACCCTGAAACACATTGGGACCACTATCCCCACGCTACCCTGAAACTCACTGTCACCACTATCCCCACACTACCCTGAAACACACTGGGACCACTATCCCCACACTACCCTGAAACTCACTGTGACCACTATCCCCACGCTACCCTGAAACACTGGGACCACTATCCACACACTACCCTGAAACTCACTGTGACCACTATCCCCACACTACCCTGAAACACACTGGGACCACTATCCCCACACTACCCTGAAACACACTGGGACCACTATCCCCACGCTACCCTGAAACTCACTGTCACCACTATCCCCACACTACCCTGAAACACACTGGGACCACTATCCCCACACTACCCTGAAACACACTGGGACCACTATCCCCACACTACCCTGAAACTCACTGTGACCACTATCCCCACACTACCCTGAAACTGACTGTGAACACAATCCCCACACTACCCTGAAACTCACTGTGAACACAATCCCCACACTACCCTGAAACACACTGGGACCACTATCCCCACGCTACCCTGAAACTCACTGTGACCACTATCCCCACACTACCCTGAAACTCACTGGGACCACTATCCCCACACTACCCTGAAACTCACTGTGACCACTATCCCCACACTACCCTGAAACTCACTGTGAACACAATCCCCACACTACCTTGAAGCACACTGGGACCACTATCCCCACGCTACCCTGAAACTCACTGTGACCACTATCCCCACACTACCCTGAAACTCACTGTGAACACAATCCCCACACTACCTTGAAGCACACTGGGACCACTATCCCCACGCTACCCTGAAACTCACTGTGACCACTATCCCCACACTACCCTGAAACTCACTGGCACCACTATCCCCACACTACCCTGAAACTCACTGTGACCACTATCCCCACACTACCCTGAAACTCACTGTGACCACAATCCCCACGCTACCCTGAAACTCACTGTGACCAGTATCCGCACACTACCCTGAAACTCACTGTGAACACAATCCCCACACTACCTTGAAGCACACTGGGACCACTATCCCCACGCTACCCTGAAATTCACTGTGACCACTATCCCCACACTACCCTGAATCTCACTGTGACCACTATCCCCACGCTACCCTGAAACACTGGGACCACTATCCACACACTACCCTGAAACACACTGGGACCACTATCCCCACACTACCCTGAAACACACTGGGACCACTATCCCCACACTACCCTGAAACTCACTGTGAACACAATCCCCACACTACCCTGAAACTCACTGTGAACACAATCCCCACACTACCCTGAAACACACTGGGACCACTATCCCCACGCTAGCCTGAAACTCACTGTGACCACTATCCCCACACTACCCTGAAAGACACTGGGACCACTATCCCCACACTACCCTGAAACTCACTGTGAACACAATCCCCACACTACCTTGAAGCACACTGGGACCACTATCCCCACGCTACCCTGAAACTCACTGTGACCACTATCCCCACACTACCCTGAAACACACTGGGAACACTATCCCCACACTACCCTGAAACTCACTGTGACCACTATCCCCACACTACCCTGAAACTCACTGTGACCACAATCCCCACGCTACCCTGAAACTCACTGTGACCACTATCCCCACACTACCCTGAAACTCACTGTGAACACAATCCCCACACTACCTTGAAGCACACTGGGACCACTATCCCCACGCTACCCTGAAACTCACTGTGACCACTATCCCCACACTACCCTGAAACTCACTGTGAACACAATCCCCACACTACCTTGAAGCACACTGGGACCACTATCCCCACGCTACCCTGAAACTCACTGTGACCACTATCCCCACACTACCCTGAAACACACTGGGAACACTATCCCCACACTACCCTGAAACTCACTGTGACCACTATCCCCACACTACCCTGAAACTCACTGTGACCACAATCCCCACGCTACCCTGCAACTCACTGTGAACACAATCCCCACACTACCCTGAAACACACTGGAACCACTATCCCCACGCTACCCTGAAACTCACTGTCACCACTATCCCCACACTACCCTGAAACACACTGGGACCACTATCCCCACACTACCCTGAAACACACTGGGACCACTATCCCCATACTACCCTGAAACTCACTGTGACCACTATCCCCACACTACCCTGAAACTCACTGTGAACACAATCCCCACACTACCTTGAAGAACACTGGGACCACTATCCCCACGCTACCCTGAAACTCACTGTGACCACTATCCCCACACTACCCTGAAACTCACTGTGAACACAATCCCCACACTACCTTGAAGCACACTGGGACCACTATCCCCACGCTACCCTGAAACTCACTGTGACCACTATCCCCACACTACCCTGAAACACACTGGGAACACTATCCCCACACTACCCTGAAACTCACTGTGACCACTATCCCCACACTACCCTGAAACTCACTGTGACCACTATCTCCACTCTACCCTGAAACACACTGTGAACACAATCCCCACACTACCCTGAAACACATTGGGACCACTATCCCCACGCTACCCTGAAACTCACTGTCACCACTATCCCCACACTACCCTGAAACACACTGGGACCACTATCCCCACACTACCCTGAAACTCACTGTGACCACTATCCCCACGCTACCCTGAAACACTGGGACCACTATCCACACACTACCCTGAAACTCACTGTGACCACTATCCCCACACTACCCTGAAACACACTGGGACCACTATCCCCACACTACCCTGAAACACACTGGGACCACTATCCCCACGCTACCCTGAAACTCACTGTCACCACTATCCCCACACTACCCTGAAACACACTGGGACCACTATCCCCACACTACCCTGAAACACACTGGGACCACTATCCCCACACTACCCTGAAACTCACTGTGACCACTATCCCCACACGACCCTGAAACTGACTGTGAACACAATCCCCACACTACGCTGAAACTCACTGTGAACACAATCCCCACACTACCCTGAAACACACTGGGACCACTATCCCCACGCTACCCTGAAACTCACTGTGACCACTATCCCCACACTACCCTGAAACTCACTGGGACCACTATCCCCACACTACCCTGAAACTCACTGTGACCACTATCCCCACACTACCCTGAAACTCACTGTGAACACAATCCCCACACTACCTTGAAGCACACTGGGACCACTATCCCCACGCTACCCTGAAACTCACTGTGACCACTATCCCCACACTACCCTGAAACTCACTGTGAACACAATCCCCACACTACCTTGAAGCACACTGGGACCACTATCCCCACGCTACCCTGAAACTCACTGTGACCACTATCCCCATACTACCCTGAAACTCACTGGCACCACTATCCCCACACTACCCTGAAACTCACTGTGACCACTATCCCCACACTACCCTGAAACTCACTGTGACCACAATCCCCACGCTACCCTGAAACTCACTGTGACCACTATCCGCACACTACCCTGAAACTCACTGTGAACACAATCCCCACACTACCTTGAAGCACACTGGGACCACTATCCCCACGCTACCCTGAAATTCACTGTGACCACTATCCCCACACTACCCTGAAACTCACTGTGAACACAAACCCAAACACTACCTTGAAGCACACTGGGACCACTATCCCCACGCTACCCTGAAACTCACTGTGACCACTATCCCCACACTACCCTGAAACACAATGGGATCACTATCCCCACACTACCCTGAAACTCACTGTGACCACAATCCCCACGCTACCCTGAAACTCACTGTCACCACTATCCCCACACTACCCTGAAACACACTGAGACCACTATCCCCACGCTACCCTGAAACTCACTGTGACCACTATCCCCACACTACCCTGAAACACACTGGGAACACTATCCCCACACTACCCTGAAACTCACTGTGACCACTATCCCCACACTACCCTGAAACTCACTGTGACCACAATCCCCACACTACCCTGAAACACACTGGGACCACTATCCCCACACTACCCTGAAACTCACTGGGACCACTATCCCCACACTACCCTGAAACTCACTGGGACCACTATCCCCACACTACCCTGAAACTCACTGGGACCACTATCCCCACACTACCCTGAAACACACTGGGACCACTATCCCCACACTACCCTGAAACTCACTGTGATCACTATCCCCACACTACCCTGAAACTCACTGTGAACACAATCCCCACACTACCTTGAAGCACACTGGGACCACTATCCCCACGCTACCCTGAAACTCACTGTGACCACTATCCCCACACTACCCTGAATCTCACTGGCACCACTATCCCCACACTACCCTGAAACTCACTGTGACCACTATCCCCACACTACCCTGAAACTCACTGTGACCACAATCCCCACGCTACCCTGAAACTCACTGTGACCACTATCCCCACACTACCCTGAAACTCACTGTGAACACAATCCCCACACTACCTTGAAGCACACTGGGACCACTATCCCCAAGCTACCCTGAAACTCACTGTGACCACTATCCCCACACTACCCTGAAACTCACTGTGAACACAATCCCCACACTACCTTGAAGCACACTGGGACCACTATCCCCACGCTACCCTGAAACTCACTGTGACCACTATCCCCACACTACCCTGAAACACACTGGGAACACTATCCCCACACTACCCTGAAACTCACTGTGACCACTATCCCCACACTACCCTGAAACTCACTGTGACCACAATCCCCACGCTACCCTGAAACTCACTGTGAACACAATCCACACACTACCCTGAAACACACTGGGACCACTATCCCCACGCTACCCTGAAACTCACTGTCACCACTATCCCCACACTACCCTGAAACACACTGGGACCACTATCCCCACACTACCCTGAAACTCACTGGGACCACTATCCCCACACTACCCTGAAACACACTGGGACCACTATCCCCACGCTACCCTGAAACTCACTGTGACCACTATCCCCACACTACCCTGAAACTCACTGTGAACACAATCCCCACACTACCTTGAAGCACACTGGGACCACTATCCCCACGCTACCCTGAAACTCACTGTGACCACTATCCCCACACTACCCTGAAACTCACTGGGACCACTATCCCCACACTACCCTGAAACTCACTGTGACCACTATCCCCACACTACCCTGAAACTCACTGTGACCACAATCCCCACGCTACCCTGAAACTCACTGTGACCACTATCCGCACACTACCCTGAAACTCACTGTGAACACAATCCCCACACTACCTTGAAGCACACTGGGACCACTATCCCCACGCTACCCTGAAACTCACTGTGACCACTATCCCCACACTACCCTGAAACTCACTGTGAACACAATCCCCACACTACCTTGAAGCACACTGGGACCACTATCCCCACGCTACCCTGAAACTCACTGTGACCACTATCCCCACACTAGCCTGAAACACACTGGGACCACTATCCCCACACTACCCTGAAACTCACTGTGACCACAATCCCCACGCTACCCTGAAACTCACTGTCACCACTATCCCCACACTACCCTGAAACACACTGGGACCACTATCCCCACACTACCCTGAAACTCACTGTGACCACTATCCCCACGCTACCCTGAAACACTGGGACCACTATCCACACACTACCCTGAAACACACTGGGACCACTATCCCCACACTACCCTGAAACACACTGGGACCACTATCCACACACTACCCTGAAACTCACTGTGACCACTATCCCCACACTACCCTGAAACTCACTGTGAACACAATCCCCACACTACCCTGAAACTCACTGTGAACACAATCCCCACACTACCCTGAAACACACTGGGACCACTATCCCCACGCTACCCTGAAACTCACTGTGACCACTATCCCCACACTACCCTGAAACTCACTGGCACCACTATCCCCACACTACCCTGAAACTCACTGTGACCACTATCCCCACACTACCCTGAAACTCACTGTGACCACAATCCCCACGCTACCCTGAAACTCACTGTGACCACTATCCGCACACTACCCTGAAACTCACTGTGAACACAATCCCCACACTACCTTGAAGCACACTGGGACCACTATCCCCACGCTACCCTGAAACTCACTGTGACCACTATCCCCACACTACCCTGAAACTCACTGTGACCACTATCCCCACACTACCCTGAAACTCACTGTGAATACCATCCCCACACTACCTTGAAGCACACTGGGACCACTATCCCCACGCTACCCTGAAACTCACTGTGACCACTATCCCCACACTACCCTGAAACTCACTGTGAACACAATCCCCACACTACCTTGAAGCACACTGGGACCACTATCCCCACGCTACCCTGAAACTCACTGTGACCACTATCCCCATACTACCCTGAAACTCACTGGCACCACTATCCCCACACTACCCTGAAACTCACTGTGACCACTATCCCCACACTACCCTGAAACTCACTGTGACCACAATCCCCACGCTACCCTGAAACTCACTGTGACCACTATCCGCACACTACCCTGAAACTCACTGTGAACACAATCCCCACACTACCTTGAAGCACACTGGGACCACTATCCCCACGCTACCCTGAAATTCACTGTGACCACTATCCCCACACTACCCTGAAACTCACTGTGAACACAAACCCAAACACTACCTTGAAGCACACTGGGACCACTATCCCCACGCTACCCTGAAACTCACTGTGACCACTATCCCCACACTACCCTGAAACTCACTGTGAACACAAACCCAAACACTACCCTGAAACACACTGGGACCACTATCCCCACACTACCCTGAAACTCACTGTGAACACAAACCCAAACACTACCTTGAAGCACACTGGGACCACTATCCCCACGCTACCCTGAAACTCACTGTGACCACTATCCCCACACTACCCTGAAACTCACTGTGAACACAAACCCAAACACTACCCTGAAACACACTGGGACCACTATCCCCACACTACCCTGAAACACACTGGGACCACTATCCCCACACTACCCTGAAACTCACTGGGACCACTATCCCCACACTACCCTGAAACTCACTGGGACCACTATCCCCACACTACCCTGAAACTCACTGGGACCACTATCCCCACACTACCCTGAAACACACTGGGACCACTATCCCCACACTACCCTGAAACTCACTGTGATCACTATCCCCACACTACCCTGAAACTCACTGTGAACACAATCCCCACACTACCTTGAAGCACACTGGGACCACTATCCCCACGCTACCCTGAAACTCACTGTGACCACTATCCCCACACTACCCTGAATCTCACTGGCACCACTATCCCCACACTACCCTGAAACTCACTGTGACCACTATCCCCACACTACCCTGAAACTCACTGTGACCACAATCCCCACGCTACCCTGAAACTCACTGTGACCACTATCCCCACACTACCCTGAAACTCACTGTGAACACAATCCCCACACTACCTTGAAGCACACTGGGACCACTATCCCCAAGCTACCCTGAAACTCACTGTGACCACTATCCCCACACTACCCTGAAACTCACTGTGAACACAATCCCCACACTACCTTGAAGCACACTGGGACCACTATCCCCACGCTACCCTGAAACTCACTGTGACCACTATCCCCACACTACCCTGAAACACACTGGGAACACTATCCCCACACTACCCTGAAACTCACTGTGACCACTATCCCCACACTACCCTGAAACTCACTGTGACCACAATCCCCACGCTACCCTGAAACTCACTGTGAACACAATCCACACACTACCCTGAAACACACTGGGACCACTATCCCCACGCTACCCTGAAACTCACTGTCACCACTATCCCCACACTACCCTGAAACACACTGGGACCACTATCCCCACACTACCCTGAAACTCACTGGGACCACTATCCCCACACTACCCTGAAACACACTGGGACCACTATCCCCACGCTACCCTGAAACTCACTGTGACCACTATCCCCACACTACCCTGAAACTCACTGTGAACACAATCCCCACACTACCTTGAAGCACACTGGGACCACTATCCCCACGCTACCCTGAAACTCACTGTGACCACTATCCCCACACTACCCTGAAACTCACTGGCACCACTATCCCCACACTACCCTGAAACTCACTGTGACCACTATCCCCACACTACCCTGAAACACACTGGGACCACTATCCCCACACTACCCTGAAACTCACTGTGACCACTATCCCCACACTACCCTGAAACTCACTGTGACCACAATCCCCACGCTACCCTGAAACTCACTGTGACCACTATCCGCACACTACCCTGAAACTCACTGTGAACACAATCCCCACACTACCTTGAAGCACACTGGGACCACTATCCCCACGCTACCCTGAAACTCACTGTGACCACTATCCCCACACTACCCTGAAACTCACTGTGAACACAATCCCCACACTACCTTGAAGCACACTGGGACCACTATCCCCACGCTACCCTGAAACTCACTGTGACCACTATCCCCACACTACCCTGAATCTCACTGGCACCACTATCCCCACACTACCCTGAAACTCACTGTGACCACTATCCCCACACTACCCTGAAACTCACTGTGACCACAATCCCCACGCTACCCTGAAACTCACTGTGACCACTATCCCCACACTACCCTGAAACTCACTGTGAACACAATCCCCACACTACCTTGAAGCACACTGGGACCACTATCCCCAAGCTACCCTGAAACTCACTGTGACCACTATCCCCACACTACCCTGAAACTCACTGTGAACACAATCCCCACACTACCTTGAAGCACACTGGGACCACTATCCCCACGCTACCCTGAAACTCACTGTGACCACTATCCCCACACTACCCTGAAACACACTGGGAACACTATCCCCACACTACCCTGAAACTCACTGTGACCACTATCCCCACACTACCCTGAAACTCACTGTGACCACAATCCCCACGCTACCCTGAAACTCACTGTGAACACAATCCACACACTACCCTGAAACACACTGGGACCACTATCCCCACGCTACCCTGAAACTCACTGTCACCACTATCCCCACACTACCCTGAAACACACTGGGACCACTATCCCCACACTACCCTGAAACTCACTGGGACCACTATCCCCACACTACCCTGAAACACACTGGGACCACTATCCCCACGCTACCCTGAAACTCACTGTGACCACTATCCCCACACTACCCTGAAACTCACTGTGAACACAATCCCCACACTACCTTGAAGCACACTGGGACCACTATCCCCACGCTACCCTGAAACTCACTGTGACCACTATCCCCACACTACCCTGAAACTCACTGGCACCACTATCCCCACACTACCCTGAAACTCACTGTGACCACTATCCCCACACTACCCTGAAACTCACTGTGACCACAATCCCCACGCTACCCTGAAACTCACTGTGACCACTATCCGCACACTACCCTGAAACTCACTGTGAACACAATCCCCACACTACCTTGAAGCACACTGGGACCACTATCCCCACGCTACCCTGAAACTCACTGTGACCACTATCCCCACACTACCCTGAAACTCACTGTGAACACAATCCCCACACTACCTTGAAGCACACTGGGACCACTATCCCCACGCTACCCTGAAACTCACTGTGACCACTATCCCCACACTAGCCTGAAACACACTGGGACCACTATCCCCACACTACCCTGAAACTCACTGTGACCACAATCCCCACGCTACCCTGAAACTCACTGTCACCACTATCCCCACACTACCCTGAAACACACTGGGACCACTATCCCCACACTACCCTGAAACTCACTGTGACCACTATCCCCACGCTACCCTGAAACACTGGGACCACTATCCACACACTACCCTGAAACACACTGGGACCACTATCCCCACACTACCCTGAAACACACTGGGACGACTATCCACACACTACCCTGAAACTCACTGTGACCACTATCCCCACACTACCCTGAAACTCACTGTGAACACAATCCCCACACTACCCTGAAACTCACTGTGAACACAATCCCCACACTACCCTGAAACACACTGGGACCACTATCCCCACGCTACCCTGAAACTCACTGTGACCACTATCCCCACACTACCCTGAAACTCACTGGCACCACTATCCCCACACTACCCTGAAACTCACTGTGACCACTATCCCCACACTACCCTGAAACTCACTGTGACCACAATCCCCACGCTACCCTGAAACTCACTGTGACCACTATCCGCACACTACCCTGAAACTCACTGTGAACACAATCCCCACACTACCTTGAAGCACACTGGGACCACTATCCCCACGCTACCCTGAAACTCACTGTGACCACTATCCCCACACTACCCTGAAACTCACTGTGAACACAATCCCCACACTACCTTGAAGCACACTGGGACCACTATCCCCACGCTACCCTGAAACTCACTGTGACCACTATCCCCACACTAGCCTGAACCACACTGGGACCACTATCCCCACACTACCCTGAAACTCACTGTGACCACAATCCCCACGCTACCCTGAAACTCACTGTCACCACTATCCCCACACTACCCTGAAACACACTGGGACCACTATCCCCACACTACCCTGAAACTCACTGTGACCACTATCCCCACGCTACCCTGAAACACTGGGACCACTATCCACACACTACCCTGAAACACACTGGGACCACTATCCCCACACTACCCTGAAACACACTGGGACCACTATCCACACACTACCCTGAAACTGACTGTGACCACTATCCCCACACTACCCTGAAACTCACTGTGAACACAATCCCCACACTACCCTGAAACTCACTGTGAACACAATCCCCACACTACCCTGAAACACACTGGGACCACTATCCCCACGCTACCCTGAAACTCACTGTGACCACTATCCCCACACTACCCTGAAACTCACTGGCACCACTATCCCCACACTACCCTGAAACTCACTGTGACCACTATCCCCACACTACCCTGAAACTCACTGTGACCACAATCCCCACGCTACCCTGAAACTCACTGTCACCACTATCCCCACACTACCCTGAAACACACTGGGACCACTATCCCCACACTACCCTGAAACTCACTGTGACCACTATCCCCACGCTACCCTGAAACACTGGGACCACTATCCACACACTACCCTGAAACACACTGGGACCACTATCCCCACACTACCCTGAAACACACTGGGACCACTATCCACACACTACCCTGAAACTGACTGTGACCACTATCCCCACACTACCCTGAAACTCACTGTGAACACAATCCCCACACTACCCTGAAACTCACTGTGAACACAATCCCCACACTACCCTGAAACACACTGGGACCACTATCCCCACGCTACCCTGAAACTCACTGTGACCACTATCCCCACACTACCCTGAAACTCACTGGCACCACTATCCCCACACTACCCTGAAACTCACTGTGACCACTATCCCCACACTACCCTGAAACTCACTGTGACCACAATCCCCACGCTACCCTGAAACTCACTGTGACCACTATCCGCACACTACCCTGAAACTCACTGTGAACACAATCCCCACACTACCTTGAAGCACACTGGGACCACTATCCCCACGCTACCCTGAAACTCACTGTGACCACTATCCCCACACTACCCTGAAACTCACTGTGAACACAATCCCCACACTACCTTGAAGCACACTGGGACCACTATCCCCACGCTACCCTGAAACTCACTGTGACCACTATCCCCACACTACCCTGAAACACACTGGGACCACTATCCCCACACTACCCTGAAACTCACTGTGACCACAATCCCCACGCTACCCTGAAACTCACTGTCACCACTATCCCCACACTACCCTGAAACACACTGGGACCACTATCCCCACACTACCCTGAAACTCACTGTGACCACTATCCCCACGCTACCCTGAAACACTGGGACCACTATCCACACACTACCCTGAAACACACTGGGACCACTATCCCCACACTACCCTGAAACACACTGGGACCACTATCCACACACTACCCTGAAACTCACTGTGACCACTATCCCCACACTACCCTGAAACTCACTGTGAACACAATCCCCACACTACCCTGAAACTCACTGTGAACACAATCCCCACACTACCCTGAAACACACTGGGACCACTATCCCCACGCTACCCTGAAACTCACTGTGACCACTATCCCCACACTACCCTGAAACTCACTGGGACCACTATCCCCACACTACCCTGAAACTCACTGTGACCACTATCCCCACACTACCCTGAAACTCACTGTGAACACAATCCCCACACTACCTTGAAGCACACTGGGACCACTATCCCCACGCTACCCTGAAACTCACTGTGACCACTATCCCCACACTACCCTGAAACTCACTGTGAACACAATCCCCACACTACCTTGAAGCACACTGGGTCCACTATCCCCACGCTACCCTGAAACTCACTGTGACCACTATCCCCACACTACCCTGAAACTCACTGGCACCACTATCCCCACACTACCCTGAAACTCACTGTGACCACTATCCCCACACTACCCTGAAACTCACTGTGACCACAATCCCCACGCTACCCTGAAACTCACTGTGACCACTATCCGCACACTACCCTGAAACTCACTGTGAACACAATCCCCACACTACCTTGAAGCACACTGGGACCACTATCCCCACGCTACCCTGAAATTCACTGTGACCACTATCCCCACACTACCCTGAAACTCACTGTGAACACAAACCCAAACACTACCTTGAAGCACACTGGGACCACTATCCCCACGCTACCCTGAAACTCACTGTGACCACTATCCCCACACTACCCTGAAACACACTGGGACCACTATCCCCACACTACCCTGAAACTCACTGTGACCACAATCCCCACGCTACCTTGAAACTCACTGTCACCACTATCCCCACACTACCCTGAAACACACTGAGACCACTATCCCAACACTACCCTGAAACTCACTGTGACCACTATCACCACGCTACCCTGAAACACTGGGACCACTATCCACACACTACCCTGAAACTCACTGTGACCACTATCCCCACACTACCCTGAAACACACTGGGACCACTATCCCCACACTACCCTGAAACACACTGGGACCACTATCCACACACTACCCTGAAACTCACTGTGAACACAATCCCCACACTACCCTGAAACACACTGGGACCACTATCCCTACGCTACCCTGAAACTCACTGTGACCACTATCCCCACACTACCCTGAAACACACTGGGACCACTATCCCTACGCTACCCTGAAACTCACTGTGACCACTATCCACACACTACCCTGAAACTCACTGTGACCACTATCCCCACACTACCCTGAAACTCACTGTGAACACAATCCCCACACTACCCTGAAACACACTGGGACCACTATCCCTACGCTACCCTGAAACTCACTGTGACCACTATCCCCACACTACCCTGAAACACACTGGGACCACTATCCCCACACTACCCTGAAACTCACTGGGACCACTATCCCCACACTACCCTGAAACACACTGGGACCACTATCCCCACACTACCCTGAAACTCACTGGGACCACTATCCCCACACTACCCTGAAACACACTGGGACCACTATCCCCACACTACCCTGAAACTCACTGTGACCACAATCCCCACGCTACCCTGAAACTCACTGTGAACACAATCCCCACACTACCTTGAAGCACACTGGGACCACTATCCCCACGCTACCCTGAAACTCACTGTGACCACTATCCCCACACTACCCTGAAACACACTGGGACCACTATCCCCACACTACCCTGAAACTCACTGGGACCACTATCCCCACACTACCCTGAAACACACTGGGACCACTATCCCCACACTACCCTGAAACTCACTGGGACCACTATCCCCACACTACCCTGAAACACACTGGGACCACTATCCCCACACTACCCTGAAACTCACTGTGACCACAATCCCCACGCTACCCTGAAACTCACTGTGAACACAATCCCCACGCTACCCTGAAACTCACTGTGAACACAATCCACACACTACCCTGAAACACACTGGGACCACTATCCCCACGCTACCCTGAAACTCACTGTCACCACTATCCCCACACTACCCTGAAACACACTGGGACCACTATCCCCACACTACCCTGAAACTCACTGTGAACACAATCCCCACACTACCTTGAAGCACACTGGGACCACTCTCCCCACGCTACCCTGAAACTCACTGTGACCACTATCCCCACACTACCCTGAAACTCACTGTGAACACAATCCCCACACTACCTTGAAGCACACTGGGACCACTCTCCCCACGCTACCCTGAAACTCACTGTGACCACTATCCCCACACTACCCTGAAACTCACTGGCACCACTATCCCCACACTACCCTGAAACTCACTGTGACCACTATCCCCACACTACCCTGAAACTCACTGTGACCGCAATCCCCACGCTACCCTGAAACTCACTGTGAACACAATCCCCACACTACCTTGAAGCACACTGGGACCACTATCCCCACACTACCCTGAAACTCACTGTGACCACTATCCCCACACTACCCTGAAACTCACTGTGACCGCAATCCCCACGCTACCCTGAAACTCACTGTGACCACTATCCGCACACTACCCTGAAACTCACTGTGAACACAATCCCCACACTACCTTGAAGCACACTGGGACCACTATCCCCACGCTACCCTGAAACTCACTGTGACCACTATCCCCACACTACCCTGAAACTCACTGTGAACACAATCCCCACACTACCTTGAAGCACACTGGGACCACTATCCCCACGCTACCCTGAAACTCACTGTGACCACTATCCCCACACTAGCCTGAAACACACTGGGACCACTATCCCCACACTACCCTGAAACTCACTGTGACCACAATCCCCACGCTACCCTGAAACTCACTGTCACCACTATCCCCACACTACCCTGAAACACACTGGGACCACTATCCCCACACTACTCTGAAACTCACTGTGACCACTATCCCCACGCTACCCTGAAACACTGGGACCACTATCCACACACTACCCTGAAACACACTGGGACCACTATCCCCACACTACCCTGAAACACACTGGGACCACTATCCACACACTACCCTGAAACTCACTGTGACCACTATCCCCACACTACCCTGAAACTCACTGTGAACACAATCCCCACACTACCCTGAAACTCACTGTGAACACAATCCCCACACTACCCTGAAACACACTGGGACCACTATCCCCACGCTACCCTGAAACTCACTGTGACCACTATCCCCACACTACCCTGAAACTCACTGGCACCACTATCCCCACACTACCCTGAAACTCACTGTGACCACTATCCCCACACTACCCTGAAACTCACTGTGACCACAATCCCCACGCTACCCTGAAACTCACTGTGACCACTATCCGCACACTACCCTGAAACTCACTGTGAACACAATCCCCACACTACCTTGAAGCACACTGGGACCACTATCCCCACGCTACCCTGAAACTCACTGTGACCACTATCCCCACACTACCCTGAAACTCACTGTGAACACAATCCCCACACTACCTTGAAGCACACTGGGACCACTATCCCCACGCTACCCTGAAACTCACTGTGACCACTAACCCCACACTACCCTGAAACACACTGGGACCACTATCCCCACACTACCCTGAAACTCACTGTGACCACAATCCCCACGCTACCCTGAAACTCACTGTCACCACTATCCCCACACTACCCTGAAACACACTGGGACCACTATCCCCACACTACCCTGAAGCTCACTGTGACCACTATCCCCACGCTACCCTGAAACACTAGGACCACTATCCACACACTACCCTGAAACACACTGGGACCACTATCCCCACACTACCCTGAAACACACTGGGACCACTATCCACACACTACCCTGAAACTCACTGTGACCACTATCCCCACACTACCCTGAAACTCACTGTGAACACAATCCCCACACTACCCTGAAACTCACTGTGAACACAATCCCCACACTACCTTGAAGCACACTGGGACCACTATCCCCACACTACCCTGAAACTCACTGTGAACACTATCCCCACACTACCTTGAAGCACACTGGGACCACTATCCCCACACTACCCTGAAACTCACTGTGAACACTATCCCCACACTACCTTGAAGCACACTGGGACCACTATCCCCACGCTACCCTGAAACTCACTGTGACCACTATCCCCACACTACCCTGAAACACACTGGGACCACTATCCCCACACTACCCTGAAACTCACTGTGAACACAATCCCCACACTACCTTGAAGCACACTGGGACCACTATCCCCACGCTACCCTGAAACTCACTGTGACCACTATCCCCACACTACCCTGAAACTCACTGGCACCACTATCCCCACACTACCCTGAAACTCACTGTGACCACTATCCCCACACTACCCTGAAACTCACTGTGACCACAATCCCCACGCTACCCTGAAACTCACTGTGACCACTATCCCCACACTACCCTGAAACTCACTGTGAACACAATCCCCACACTACCCTGAAACACACTGGGACCACTATCCCCACACTACCCTGAAACACACTGGGACCACTATCCACACACTACCCTGAAACTCACTGTGACCACTATCCCCACACTACCCTGAAACTCACTGTGAACACAATCCCCACACTACCCTGAAACTCACTGTGAACACAATCCCCACACTACCCTGAAACACACTGGGACCACTATCCCCACGCTACCCTGAAACTCACTGTGACCACTATCCCCACACTACCCTGAAACTCACTGGCACCACTATCCCCACACTACCCTGAAACTCACTGTGACCACTATCCCCACACTACCCTGAAACTCACTGTGACCACAATCCCCACGCTACCCTGAAACTCACTGTGACCACTATCCGCACACTACCTTGAAACTCACTGTGAACACAATCCCCACACTACCTTGAAGCACACTGGGACCACTATCGACACGCTACCCTGAAACTCACTGTGACCACTATCCCCACACTACCCTGAAACTCACTGTGAACACAATCCCCACACTACCTTGAAACACACTGTGACCACTATCCCCACGCTACCCTGAAACTCACTGTGACCACTATCCCCACACTACCCTGAAACTCACTGTGAACACAATCCCCACACTACCTTGAAGCACACTGGGACCACTATCCCCACGCTACCCTGAAACTCACTGTGACCACTAACCCCACACTACCCTGAAACACACTGGGACCACTATCCCCACACTACCCTGAAACTCACTGTGACCACAATCCCCTCGCTACCCTGAAACTCACTGTCACCACTATCCCCACACTACCCTGAAACACACTGGGACCACTATCCCCACACTACCCTGAAACTCACTGTGACCACTATCCCCACGCTACCCTGAAACACTGGGACCACTATCCACACACTACCCTGAAACACACTGGGACCACTATCCCCACACTACCCTGAAACACACTGGGACCACTATCCACACACTACCCTGAAACTCACTGTGACCACTATCCCCACACTACCCTGAAACTCACTGTGAACACAATCCCCACACTACCCTGAAACTCACTGTGAACACAATCCCCACACTACCCTGAAACACACTGGGACCACTATCCCCACGCTACCCTGAAACTCACTGTGACCACTATCCCCACACTACCCTGAAACACACTGGGACCACTATCCCCACACTACCCTGAAACTCACTGTGAACACAATCCCCACACTACCTTGAAGCACACTGGGACCACTATCCCCACGCTACCCTGAAACTCACTGTGACCACTATCCCCACACTACCCTGAAACTCACTGGCACCACTATCCCCACACTACCCTGAAACTCACTGTGACCACTATCCCCACACTACCCTGAAACTCACTGTGACCACAATCCCCACGCTACCCTGAAACTCACTGTGACCACTATCCCCACACTACCCTGAAACTCACTGTGAACACAATCCCCACACTACCTTGAAGCACACTGGGACCACTATCCCCACGCTACCCTGAAACTCACTGTGACCACTATCCCCACACTACCCTGAAACTCACTGTGAACACAATCCCCACACTACCTTGAAGCACACTGGGACCTCTATCCCCACGCTACCCTGAAACTCACTGTGACCACTATCCCCACACTACCCTGAAACACACTGGGAACACTATCCCCACACTACCCTGAAACTCACTGTGACCACTATCCCCACACTACCCTGAAACTCACTGTGACCACAATCCCCACGCTACCCTGCAACTCACTGTGAACACAATCCCCACACTACCCTGAAACACACTGGAACCACTATCCCCACGCTACCCTGAAACTCACTGTCACCACTATCCCCACACTACCCTGAAACACACTGGGACCACTATCCCCACACTACCCTGAAACACACTGGGACCACTATCCCCACACTACCCTGAAACTCACTGTGACCACTATCCCCACACTACCCTGAAACTCACTGTGAACACAATCCCCACACTACCTTGAAGAACACTGGGACCACTATCCCCACGCTACCCTGAAACTCACTGTGACCACTATCCCCACACTACCCTGAAACTCACTGTGAACACAATCCCCACACTACCTTGAAGCACACTGGGACCACTATCCCCACGCTACCCTGAAACTCACTGTGACCACTATCCCCACACTACCCTGAAACACACTGGGAACACTATCCCCACACTACCCTGAAACTCACTGTGACCACTATCCCCACACTACCCTGAAACTCACTGTGACCACTATCTCCACTCTACCCTGAAACACACTGTGAACACAATCCCCACACTACCCTGAAACACATTGGGACCACTATCCCCACGCTACCCTGAAACTCACTGTCACCACTATCCCCACACTACCCTGAAACACACTGGGACCACTATCCCCACACTACCCTGAAACTCACTGTGACCACTATCCCCACGCTACCCTGAAACACTGGGACCACTATCCACACACTACCCTGAAACTCACTGTGACCACTATCCCCACACTACCCTGAAACACACTGGGACCACTATCCCCACACTACCCTGAAACACACTGGGAACACTATCCCCACGCTACCCTGAAACTCACTGTCACCACTATCCCCACACTACCCTGAAACACACTGGGACCACTATCCCCACACTACCCTGAAACACACTGGGACCACTATCCCCACACTACCCTGAAACTCACTGTGACCACTATCCCCACACTACCCTGAAACTGACTGTGAACACAATCCCCACACTACCTTGAAGCACACTGGGACCACTATCCCCAGGCTACCCTGAAACTCACTGTGTCCACTATCCCCACACTACCCTGAAACACACTGGGACCACTATCCCCACACTACCCTGAAACTCACTGTGACCACTATCCCCACGCTACCCTGAAACACTGGGACCACTATCCACACACTACCCTGAAACTCACTGTGACCACTATCCCCACACTACCCTGAAGCACACTGGGACCACTATCCCCACACTACCCTGAAACACACTGGGACCACTATCCACACACTACCCTGAAACTCACTGTGACCACTATCCCCACACTACCCTGAAACTCACTGTGAACACAATCCCCACACTACCCTGAAACTCACTGTGAACACAATCCCCACACTACCCTGAAACACACTGGGACCACTATCCCCACGCTACCCTGAAACTCACTGTGACCACTATCCCCACACTACCCTGAAACACACTGGGACCACTATCCCCACACTACCCTAAAACTCACTGTGAACACAATCTCCACACTACCTTGAAACTCACTGAGACCACTATACCCACACTACCCTGAAACACACTGTGACCACTATCCCCGCACTACCCTGAAACTCACTGTGACCACTATCCCCACACTACCCTGAAACTCACTGTGACCACAATCCCCACGCTACCCTGAAACTCACTGTGACCACAATCCCCACGCTACCCTGAAACTCACTGTGAACACAATCCCCACACTACCTTGAAGCACACTGGGACCACTATCCCCACGCTACCCTGAAACTCACTGTGAACACAATCCCCACACTACCCTGAAACTCACTGTGAACACAATCCCCACACTACCCTGAAACACACTGGGACCACTATCCCCACACTACCCTGAAACACACTGGGAACACTATCCCCACGCTACCCTGAAACTCACTGTCACCACTATCCCCACACTACCCTGAAACACACTGGGACCACTATCCCCACACTACCCTGAAACACACTGGGACCACTATCCCCACACTACCCTGAAACTCACTGTGACCACTATCCCCACACTACCCTGAAACTGACTGTGAACACAATCCCCACACTACCTTGAAGCACACTGGGACCACTATCCCCACACTACCCTGAAACACACTGGGACCACTATCCCCACACTACCCTGAAACTCACTGTGACCACTATCCCCACACTACCCTGAAACTGACTGTGAACACAATCCCCACCCTACCTTGAAGCACACTGGGACCACTATCCCCAGGCTACCCTGAAACTCACTGTGTCCACTATCCCCACACTACCCTGAAACACACTGGGACCACTATCCCCACACTACCCTGAAACTCACTGTGACCACTATCCCCACGCTACCCTGAAACACTGGGACCACTATCCACACACTACCCTGAAACTCACTGTGACCACTATCCCCACACTACCCTGAAGCACACTGGGACCACTATCCCCACACTACCCTGAAACACACTGGGACCACTATCCACACACTACCCTGAAACTCACTGTGACCACTATCCCCACACTACCCTGAAACTCACTGTGAACACAATCCCCACACTACCCTGAAACTCACTGTGAACACAATCCCCACACTACCCTGAAACACACTGGGACCACTATCCCCACGCTACCCTGAAACTCACTGTGACCACTATCCCCACACTACCCTGAAACACACTGGGACCACTATCCCCACACTACCCTAAAACTCACTGTGAACACAATCTCCACACTACCTTGAAACTCACTGAGACCACTATACCCACACTACCCTGAAACACACTGTGACCACTATCCCCGCACTACCCTGAAACTCACTGTGACCACTATCCCCACACTACCCTGAAACTCACTGTGACCACAATCCCCACGCTACCCTGAAACTCACTGTGACCACAATCCCCACGCTACCCTGAAACTCACTGTGAACACAATCCCCACACTACCTTGAAGCACACTGGGACCACTATCCCCACGCTACCCTGAAACTCACTGTGAACACAATCCCCACACTACCCTGAAACTCACTGTGAACACAATCCCCACACTACCCTGAAACACACTGGGACCACTATCCCCACGCTACCCTGAAACTCACTGTGACCACTATCCCCACACTACCCTGAAACACACTGGGACCACTATCCCCACACTACCCTAAAACTCACTGTGAACACAATCTCCACACTACCTTGAAACTCACTGAGACCACTATCCCCACACTACCCTGAAACACACTGTGACCACTATCCCCGCACTACCCTGAAACTCACTGTGACCACTATCCCCACACTACCCTGAAACTCACTGTGACCACAATCCCCACGCTACCCTGAAACTCACTGTGACCACAATCCCCACGCTACCCTGAAACTCACTGTGAACACAATCCCCACACTACCTTGAAGCACACTGGGACCACTATCCCCACGCTACCCTGAAACTCACTGTGGCCACTATCCCCACACTACCCTGATATCACTGTGAACACAATCCCCACACTACCCTGAAACTCACTGTGAACACAATCCCCACACTACCTTGAAGCACACTGGGACCACTATCCCCACGCTACCCTGAAACTCACTGTGACCACTATCCCCACACTACCCTGAAACACACTGGGAACACTATCCCCACACTACCCTGAAACTCACAGTGACCACTATCCCCACACTACCCTGAAACTCACTGTGACCACAATCCCCACGCTACCCTGAAACTCACTGTGAACACAATCCCCACACTACCCTGAAACACACTGGGACCACTATCCCCACGCTACCCTGAAACTCACTGTCACCACTATCCCCACACTACCCTGAAACACACTGGGACAACTATCCCCACACTACCCTGAAACTCACTGTGACCACTATCCCCACACTACCCTGAAACTCACTGTGAACACAATCCCCACACTACCTTGAAGCACACTGGGACCACTATCCCCACGCTACCCTGAAACTCACTGTGACCACTATCCCCACACTACCCTGAAACTCACTGTGAACACAATCCCCACACTACCTTGAAGCACACTGGGACCACTATCCCCACGCTACCCTGAAACTCAATGTGACCACTATCCCCACACTACCCTGAAACTCACTGTGAACACAATCCCCACACTACCCTGAAACTCACTGTGAACACAATCCCCAGACTACCGTGAAGCACACTGGGACCACTATCCCCACGCTACCCTGAAACTCACTGTGACCACTATCCCCACACTACCCTGAAACACACTGGGAACACTATCCCCACACTACCCTGAAACTCACTGTGACCACTATCCCCACACTACCCTGAAACTCACTGTGACCACAATCCCCACGCTACCCTGAAACTCACTGTGAACACAATCCCCACACTACCCTGAAACACAATGGGAACACTATCCCCACACTACCCTGAAACTCACTGTGACCACTATCCCCACACTACCCTGAAACTCACTGTGAACACAATCCCCACACTACCCTGAAACTCACTGTGACCACTATCCCCACACTACCCTGAAACTCACTGTGACCACTATCCCCACGCTACCCTGAAACTCACTGTCACCACTATCCCCACACTACCCTGAAACTCACTGTGAACACAATCCCCACACTACCCTGAAACACACTGGGACCACTATCCCCACGCTACCCTGAAACTCACTGTCTCCACTATCCCCACACTACCCTGAAACACACTGGGACCACTATCCCCACACTACCCTGAAACACACTGGGACCACTATCCCCACACTACCCTGAAACTCACTGTGACCACTATCCCCACACTACCCTGAAACTCACTGTGAACACAATCCCCACACTACCTTGAAGCACACTGGGACCACTATCCCCACGCTACCTTGAAACTCACTGTGACCACTATCCCCACACTACCCTGAAACACACTGGGACCACTATCCCCACACTACCCTGAAACTCACTGTGAACACAATCCCCACACTACCTTGAAGCACACTGGGACCACTATCCCCACACTACCCTGAAACTCACTGTGACCACAATCCCCACGCTACCCTGAAACTCACTGTGACCACTATCCCCACACTACCCTGAAACTCACTGTGAACACAATCCCCACACTACCCTGAAACTCACTGTGAACACAATCCCCACACTACCCTGAAACACACTGGGACCACTATCCCCACGCTACCCTGAAACTCACTGTCACCACTATCCCCACACTACCCTGAAACACACTGGGACCACTATCCCCACACTACCCTGAAACACACTGGGACCACTATCCCCACACTACCCTGAAACTCACTGTGACCACAATCCCCACGCTACCCTGAAACTCACTGTCACCACTATCCCCACACTACCCTGAAACACACTGGGACCACTATCCCCACACTACCCTGAAACTCACTGTGACCACTATCCCCACGCTACCCTGAAACACTGGGACCACTATCCACACACTACCCTGAAACTCACTGTGACCACTATCCCCACACTACCCTGAAACACACTGGGACCACTATCCCCACACTACCCTGAAACACACTGGGACCATTATCCACACACTACCCTGAAACTCACTGTGACCACTATCCCCACACTACCCTGAAACTCACTGTGAACACAATCCCCACACTACCCTGAAACTCACTGTGAACACAATCCCCACACTACCCTGAAACACACTGGGACCACTATCTCCACGCTACCCTGAAACTCACTGTGACCACTATCCCCACACTACCCTGAAACACACTGGGACCACTATCCCCACACTACCCTGAAACTCACTGGGACCACTATCCCCACACTACCATGAAACACACTGGGACCACTATCCCCACACTACCCTGAAACTCACTGTGAACACAATCTCCACACTACCTTGAAACTCACTGAGACCACTATCCCCACACTACCCTGCAACACACTGTGACCACTATCCCCGCACTACCCTGAAACTCACTGTGACCACTATCCCCACACTACCCTGAAACTCACTGTGACCACAATCCCCACGCTACCCTGAAACTCACTGTGACCACTATCCCCACACTACCCTGAAACTCACTGTGAACACAATCCCCACACTACCTTGAAGCACACTGGGACCACTATCCCCACACTACCCTGAAACTCACTGTGACCACTATCCCCACACTACCCTGAAACTCACTGTGAACACAATCCCCACACTACCTTGAAGCACACTGGGACCACTATCCCCACGCTACCCTGAAACTCACTGTGACCACTATCCCCACACTACCCTGAAACTCACTGGCACCACTATCCCCACACTACCCTGAAACTCACTGTGACCACTATCCCCACACTTCCCTGAAACTCACTGTGACCACAATCCCCACGCTACCCTGAAACTCACTGTGACCACTATCCCCACACTACCCTGAAACTCACTGTGAACACAATCCCCACACTACCTTGAAGCACACTGGGACCACTATCCCCACGCTACCCTGAAACTCACTGTGACCACTATCCCCACACTACCCTGAAACTCACTGTGAACACAATCCCCACACTACCTTGAAGCACACTGGGACCACTATCCCCACGCTACCTTGAAACTCACTGTGACCACTATCCCCACACTACCCTGAAACACACTGGGACCACTATCCCCACACTACCCTGAAACTCACTGGGACCACTATCCCCACACTACCCTGAAACACACTGGGACCACTATCCCCACACTACCCTGAAACTCACTGTGAACACAATCTCCACACTACCTTGAAACTCACTGAGACCACTATCCCCACACTACCCTGAAACTCACTGTGACCACTATCCCCACACTACCCTGAAACACACTGTGACCACTATCCCCGCACTACCCTGAAACTCACTGTGACCACTATCCCCACACTACCCTGAAACTCACTGTGACCACAATCCCCACGCTACCCTGAAACTCACTGTGACCACTATCCCCACACTACCCTGAAACTCACTGTGAACACAATCCCCACACTACCTTGAAGCACACTGGGACCACTATCCCCACGCTACCCTGAAACTCACTGTGACCACTATCCCCACACTACCCTGAAACTCACTGTGAACACAATCCCCACACTACCTTGAAGCACACTGGGACCACTATCCCCACGCTACCCTGAAACTCACTGGGACCACTATCCCCACACTACCCTGAAACTCACTGGCACCACTATCCCCACACTACCCTGAAACTGACTGTGACCACTATCCCCACACTACCCTGAAACTCACTGTGACCACTATCCCCACACTACCCTGAAACTCACTGTGACCACAATCCCCACGCTACCCTGAAACTCACTGTGACCACTATCCCCACACTACCCTGAAACACACTGGGACCACTATCTCCACGCTACCCTGAAACTCACTGTGACCACTATCCCCACACTACCCTGAAACACACTGGGACCACTATCCCCACACTACCCTGAAACTCACTGTGACCACTATCCCCACTACCCTGAAACTCACTGTGAACACAATCCCCACACTACCTTGAAGCACACTGGGACCACTATCCCCACACTACCCTGAAACTCACTGTGACCACTATCCCCACACTACCCTGAAACTCACTGTGAACACAATCCCCACACTACCTTGAAGCACACTGGGACCACTATCCCCACGCTACCCTGAAACTCACTGTGACCACTATCCCCACACTACCCTGAAACTCACTGGCACCACTATCCCCACACTACCCTGAAACTCACTGTGACCACTATCCCCACACTACCCTGAAACTCACTGTGACCACAATCCCCACGCTACCCTGAAACTCACTGTGACCACTATCCCCACACTACCCTGAAACTCACTGTGAACACAATCCCCACACTACCTTGAAGCACACTGGGACCACTATCCCCACGCTACCCTGAAACTCACTGTGACCACTATCCCCACACTACCCTGAAACTCACTGTGAACACAATCCCCACACTACCTTGAAGCACACTGGGACCACTATCCCCACGCTACCCTGAAACTCACTGTGACCACTATCCCCACACTACCCTGAAACACACTGGGACCACTATCCCCACACTACCCTGAAACTCACTGGGACCACTATCCCCACACTACCCTGAAACACACTGGGACCACTATCCCCACACTACCCTGAAACTCACTGTGAACACAATCTCCACACTACCTTGAAACTCACTGAGACCACTATCCCCACACTACCCTGAAACTCACTGTGACCACTATCCCCACACTACCCTGAAACACACTGTGACCACTATCCCCGCACTACCCTGAAACTCACTGTGACCACTATCCCCACACTACCCTGAAACTCACTGTGACCACAATCCCCACGCTACCCTGAAACTCACTGTGACCACTATCCCCACACTACCCTGAAACTCACTGTGAACACAATCCCCACACTACCTTGAAGCACACTGGGACCACTATCCCCACGCTACCCTGAAACTCACTGTGACCACTATCCCCACACTACCCTGAAACTCACTGTGAACACAATCCCCACACTACCTTGAAGCACACTGGGACCACTATCCCCACGCTACCCTGAAACTCACTGGGACCACTATCCCCACACTACCCTGAAACTCACTGGCACCACTATCCCCACACTACCCTGAAACTGACTGTGACCACTATCCCCACACTACCCTGAAACTCACTGTGACCACTATCCCCACACTACCCTGAAACTCACTGTGACCACAATCCCCACGCTACCCTGAAACTCACTGTGACCACTATCCCCACACTACCCTGAAACTCACTGTGAACACAATCCCCACACTACCTTGAAGCACACTGGGACCACTATCCCCACGCTACCCTGAAACTCACTGTGACCACTATGCCCACACTACCCTGAAACACACTGGGTACACTATCCCCACACTACCCTGAATCTCACTGTGACCACTATCCCCACACTACCCTGAAACTCACTGTGACCACTATCCCCACACTACCCTGAAACTCACTGTGAACACTATCCTCACACTACCCTGAAACACACTGGGACCACTATCCCCACGCTATCCTGAAACTCACTGTCACCACTATCCCCACACTACCCTGAAACACACTGGGACCACTATCCCCACACTACCCTGAAACTCACTGTGACCACTATCCCCACGCTACCCTGAAACACTGGGACCACTATCCGCACACTACCCTGAAACACACTGGGACCACTATCCCCACACTACCCTGAAACACACTGGGACCACTATCCCCACACTACCCTGAAACACACTGGGACCACTATCCCCACACTACCCTGAAACACACTGGGACCACTATCCACACACTACCCTGAAACTCACTGTGACCACTATCCCCACACTACCCTGAAACACACTGGGACCACTATCCACACACTACCCTGAAACTCACTGTGACCACTATCCCCACACTACCCTGAAACTCACTGTGAACACAATCCCCACACTACCCTGAAACTCACTGTGAACACAATCCCCACACTACCCTGAAACACACTGGGACCACTTTCCCCACGCTACCCTGAAACTCACTGTGACCACTATCCCCACACTACCCTGAAACACACTGGGACCACTATCCCCACACTACCCTGAAACTTACTGGGACCACTATCCCCACACTACCCTGAAACACACTGGGACCACTATCCCCACACTACCCTGAAACTCACTGTGAACACAATCTCCACACTACCTTGAAACTCACTGAGACCACTATCCCCACACTACCCTGAAACTCACTGTGAACACAATCCCCACACTACCTTGAAGCACACTGGGACCACTATCCCCACGCTACCCTGAAACTCACTGGGACCACTATCCTCACACTACCCTGAAACTCACTGTGACCACTATCCCCACACTACCCTGAAACTCACTGTGCACACAATCCCCACACTACCTTGAAGCACACTGTGACCACTATCCCCACACTACCCTGAAACTCACTGTGAACACTATCCTCACACTACCCTGAAACACACTGGGACCACTATCCCCACGCTACCCTGAAACTCACTGTCACCACTATCCCCACACTACCCTGAAACACACTGGGACCACTATCCCCACACTACCCTGAAACTCACTGTGACCACTATCCCCACGCTACCCTGAAACACTGGGACCACTATCCACACACTACCCTGAAACTGACTGTGACCTCTATCCCCACACTACCCTGAAACACACTGGGACCACTATCCCCACACTACCCTGAAACACACTGGGACCACTATCCACACACTACCCTGAAACTCACTGTGACCACTATCCCCACACTACCCTGAAACTCACTGTGAACACAATCCCCACACTACCCTGAAACTCACTGTGAACACAATCCCCACACTACCCTGAAACACACTGGGACCACTATCCCCACGCTACCCTGAAAGTCACTGTGACCACTATCCCCACACTACCCTGAAACACACTGGGACCACTATCCCCACACTACCCTGAAACTTACTGGGACCACTATCCCCACACTACCCTGAAACACACTGGGACCACTATCCCCACACTACCCTGAAACTCACTGTGAACACAATCTCCACACTACCTTGAAACTCACTGAGACCACTATCCCCACACTACCCTGAAACACACTGTGACCACTATCCCCGCACTACCCTGAAACTCACTGTGACCACTATCCCCACACTACCCTGAAACACACTGGGACCACTATCCCCACACTACCCTGAAACTTACTGAGACCACTATCCCCACACTACCCTGAAACACACTGTGACCACTATCCCCGCACTACCCTGAAACTCACTGTGACCACTATCCCCACACTACCCTGAAACTCACTGTGACCACAATCCCCACGCTACCCTGAAACTCACTGTGACCACTATCCCCACACTACCCTGAAACACACTGGGACCACTATCCCCACACTACCCTGAAACTCACTGGGACCACTATCCCCACACTACCCTGAAACACACTGGGACCACTATCCCCACACTACCCTGAAACTCACTGTGAACACAATCTCCACACTACCTTGAAACTCACTGAGACCACTATCCCCACACTACCCTGAAACACACTGTGACCACTATCCCCGCACTACCCTGAAACTCACTGTGACCACTATCCCCACACTACCCTGAAACACACTGTGACCACAATCCCCACGCTACCCTGAAACTCACTGTGACCACTATCCCCACACTACCCTGAAACACACTGGGACCACTATCCCCACACTACCCTGAAACTCACTGTGACCACAATCCCCACGCTACCCTGAAACTCACTGTGACCACTATCCCCGCACTACCCTGAAACTCACTGTGAACACTATCCCCACACTACCCTGAAACTCATTGTGAACACTATCCCCACACTACCCTGAAACTCACTGGGACCACTATCCCCACACTACCCTAAAACTCACTGTGACCACTATCCCCACACTACCCTGAAACTCACTGTGACCACTATCCCCACACTACCCTGAAACACACTGGGACCACTATCCCCACACTACCCTGAAACTCACTGTGAACACTATCCCCACACTACCCGGAAACACACTGGGACCACTATCCCCACACTACCCTGAAACTCACTGTGAACACTATCCCCACACTACCCGGAAACACACTGGGACCACTATCCCCACACTACCCTGAAACACAGTGGGACCACTATCCCCACACTACCCTGAAACAAACTGGGACCACTATCCCCACGCTACCCTGAAACTCACTGTGACCACTATCCCCACACTACCCTGAAACTCGCTGTGAACACTGTCCCCACACTACCCTGAAACACACTGTGAACACTATCCCCACACTACCCTGAAACACACTGGGACCACTATCCCCACGCTACCCTGAAACTCACTGTGAACACTATCCCCGCACTACCCTGAAAATCACTGTGAACACTATCCCCTCACTACCCTGAAACACACTGGCACCACTATCCGCACACTACCCTGCAACTCACTGTGAACACAATCCCCACACTACCCTGAAACTCACTGGGACCACTATCCCCACACTACCCTGAAACACACTGGGACCACTATCCCCATCCTACCCTGAAACTCACTGGGACCACTATCCCCACACTACCCTGAAACTCACGGGGATCTTTAACCCCATGCTACCCTGATACTCACCAGGGTGTCTGTTCCCACCCTCCTCTGTTATTGAATAATCTCTGCAGCGTCACTAGCACATCTGAAATGTCGACTGTACATTTTCTACAGTTGCTGCCTTTCCTGCTGTGTTCCTCCAGCATTTTGTGTGTGTTGCAAAGGTGTGAGTCATTCCAGTAAAGGATAACACTCTGTCTGAGCCAGTAAACCAATAGTCATGGTATTAGCCTCCAACAGTCAGAAGCACATGTGTCACCTTCTCTCTGAAGAGAACTCCAATTGTGCAAAGCGTATTACAAATAGGTCTGCATGCTCTTCTTGCCTTAGGTGAATATACTAGTGATTGTTTTGAGGTATGGCTGTAAATATGGGATTTGTTGGGATGTGGTGGAGTACAAATAGTATGAGTGTGATTGATGAAGATTGTTGTTTGATGAGTAAAGTTGAACCGTACAAGCGTAATTATTAGGAGATGAGATTTGCTGGTCCTCACAATTTTTTATTATTTAAAAGAAGTGACTAAAAGTCTTCCATATCTTGGGTTCTTTTGGCTTGACTTAGACCCCCTTAACAGTTTCCTTCCACTTACTTTACAATGTGTTCCAGTGCTATCTTCCGGAACCTGGGCATAAAAATATCACGCTTTCCATTTCCACCCAAGCCATGGCACCCTCCCTCAATCTTGCCCTGTCCAGCAAGGGTTCCATTGCTTAGAAATGACTTCCACCACCAGCTGGTTTCATAGAGCACAGTCCCTTTAAGAGATGCAGGCATAGCCTCATTTACTGCTAGTTACATTCAACTCGTGATATCCACTTACAAAATTCATCTCACAAGTACCGGACACCAAAATTATGATAGCATGCTGGACATTTTTATTTAACCAGCCTTTGCTGCAAGTTGCAATTATGCATTGCAAATTTACTTTAGCATATAAATTTGGCTTCTTTCCCCCAGCACTTGTGAGGCTGAATGATAATCAATGCAAAGTGTTTAAAACAGCAAATAGATTTGTTGGGATAGATATTAAGAAACAATTTCCTTTGCTTTGGAAATACTGAACTAGGAGACATAATAGAAAAATGGAAGGCTTTGTAAGAGGGAAGAGTTAGATTGATCTTAGAATAGATTAAAAGTTTGGCACAATAATGTGGGTCAAAGGGCCTGAAATATGCGTAATGTTCTATGTTGTTAGAAGTCACTGGTGGCATACAAAACTTCTCATTTGACTATTGTGAAACAGCATAGTTAGGATTATCTGCATTTGATTTACAAACTGCATTATCTCTCATGCAGCAAAAGTAACTCTTTGTCAAATACTTGTTTTCATGCTCGAAGAAAGCAATTTGATCCTCTAGACATGATATGGAAAAAAGTGTATAATACAAATGGCAACCCTCATAATTCTGCTACAGTTAGATCAGTGTAGCTCAGTTTCAGAAGTCCTCAAGTTTATTGTAGTCTATATCAAAAAATATTAATGGAAAAACAGAATCAGCTCCACAGATTAATACGTTGAAGTAGCCCACGGTTTCACATTTCTTTTAATTATATTGCTTCCAAGGGATTAATTGATTGGTGGTTTTCCTCAGTGACCAGTTCTGATGCTATAAGGGAAGGTCCTTCAAAGATACTTGCTAAGATATGGTGAAGTTAATAATTATACATTCCCACATATAACATTACAAATTTGTCCAAGGTTATGCTAGACAAACCATTTTTGCTCAAGATCCATATCATACATTTCAGGAATACAGGCAGCTTAAACGTTCCATGAAAATGCCCCAAAATAGACTTGAGACTCAAGAGACTGCAGATGTTAGAATCAAGAGCAATGCAGAAGATGTTGGAGGAGTTCAGAAGATTAGCGAGCATCTCTGGAGCTTAGTGAATGGCCAATGTTTCAAGTTGGGATCCTTCATCTTATATGTATGCCCTTTCTCTCTCTTTCCATCTTCACTCTTGTATAATTTATATTCTCTGTGTTGCTGCCAGATGCAAGCAAGTTTTCCATTGCACCAGTATTGAGTTGAACTTCTTATTGAGCCACAGAACATTACAACACAGAAATAGGTCCTCAGCCTGTCTAGTCTGTGCCAAACTATTAATCTGCCTAGTCCTATCGTCTTGCACAAGGACCATACCCCACCATCCATGTACCTATCCATGGTATGGTAGCACAATGCTTTACAATACTAGTGACTTGGGTTCAATTTCAGCACTATTGACCTGGGCCAATTTTCTCTCTCTGCAGTCAGCATTGTAATTGCCTGCACTATGGGTAGATGTTGAATAACAATTTTCTTTGCTGTGGAAATCCAAAACAAGGATATATATAATATGTTAGCAGTTACTCATGGTACATAGAAATGGCTCGGGTTGCTCTGCCAACTGAAGTGGAAGCAGAGAAAGAGATTCTTTATTGCTAGGGCTTTTAAAGACAATATTAGGTTTTTTGGAGAGTGAAAGGGAGGAGGCCATTAATGGGGTAATTTCCTTAACTCTGTTCTAAATGGCCTACCCCTTATTCTTAAACTGTGGCCTCTGGTTCTGGACTGCCCCAACATCAGGAACATATTTCCTGCCTCTAGCGTGTCCAATGCCTTAATAATTTTATATGTTTCAATCAGATCCCCTCTCATCCTTCTAAATTCCAGTGTATACAAGCCCAGTCGCTCCAATCTTTCAACATATGACAGTCCCGCCATCCCTGGAATCAAAGTCATGAACCTACGCTGCACTCCCTCAATAGCAAGAATGTCCTTCCTCAAATTTGGAGACCAAAACTGAACACAATACTCCAGGTGTGGTCTTATTAGGGCCCTGTACAACTGCAAAGGGACCTCTGCTCCTATACTCAACTCCCCTTGTTATGCAGGCCAACATGCCATTAGCTTTCTTCACTGCCTGCTGTACCTGCATGCTTACTTTCAGTGACTAATGAACAAGGACACCTAGATCTCGTTGCACTTCCCCTTTTCCTAATTTGACACCATTCAGATAGTAATCTGCCTTCCTGTTCTTGCCACCAAAGTGGATAACCTCACATTTATGCACATTAAACTGCATGTGCCCATTCACCCAACCTGTCCAAGTCACCCTGCATTCTCCTAACATCCTCCTCATATTTCACACTGTCACCCAGCTTCGTGTCATCTGCAAATTTGCTAATGTTACTTTTAATCCCTTCATCTAAATCAGTAATGTATATTGCAAATAGCTGCGGTCGTCCCAGCACCGAGCCTTGTAGTACCCCACTAGTCACTGCCTGCCATTCTGAAAGGGACCCATTAATCCCTACTCTGTTTCCTGTCTGCCAACCAATTTTCTATCCATGTTAGTACCCTACCCCCAATACCATGTCCTCTAATTTTGCCCACTAATCTCCTATGTAGGACCTTATCAAAGGCTTTCTGAAAGTCCAGGTACGCTACATCCACTGACTCTCCCTGATGAAGGATCTCAGCCCTGAAATATAAAACGTTTATTCCCTCTACAAATGCTGCCTGTGTTGCTGAATTTCTCCAGTATCGTGTATGTATTGTGTAGCTGTTTATTACAAAAGTTGTTAAAATTTAAGCTCCTGGCTACACTGGATATTTTATTTCATTTCTATTGTTACCACTCTCTTCCACCTGGAATTCTGCCAAAGCTGTTTGCTTTATTTCCAGCATTTTTTCTATCTACTCTAGACTTCCTTATCAAGTCACTTGGTACCTATAAGAAGCTTTTCCAACTAGTTTCCTGTGGATATGCAAGTATAAATCTAGCAATCTAGAATCCTTGGGATTTTGGTGTGAACAACAGATTTTCTGGAGTACCAGATATTATTCCAGTTAATAATCCAATACACTCTAAAATTCACCATTTTTTAGATGCTGTGCAGTATTACTTTTTTTGCAACAAACCTGTTAAATTTAAAGGGAAATACACGCAATATGCTGGAGGAGCTCAGCAGGTCAGGCAGCATCTATGGATGGTAATAAACAGTCGATGTTTCAGGCCAGGTCCTGATGAGACGTCGACTGTTTATTCCCACGTATTGCTCTAGGTTTCCAGCATCTGCAGTACCTCTTGTGTCTAAGATTTAAAGGGTGGGTAGGAATGGTGTTCCAGGAGAGATTTAAGGGAATGTGGAAACGGGGGCACTGGTGAATTTTGAAGATAACTGGGTGCAGCAGCTACCAATGAGTTTCAGAGCAGGTGGGAATAGTGATCCTGGTAAGTTTCAGGGGAAGGTGGTAACAGGAGCCCCAGTGAGTTCAGGGTAGACTTCAACTACTGCACAGAGTCTTCACGAGGAAATCTGCAGATGCTGGAAATTCAAACACACAAAATGCTGGTGGAACACAGCAGGCCAGGCAGTATCTATAAGGAGAAGTGCTGTTGATATTTTGGGCCGAGACCCTTTGTCAGGACTAACTGAAAGGAAAGATAGTAAGAGATTTGAAAGTAGTGGGGGGGGGGGAGGGGGAAGTGAGAAATGATAGGAGAAGACCGGAGGGGGTGGGATGAAGCTAAACGCTGGAAAGGTGATTGGTGAAAGTCATACCCAGCTGGAGAAGGGAAAGGATAGACATATCAGAATGGGAATGGGATGTGGAATTAAATTGTGTGGCCACTGGGAGATCCTGCTTTCTCTGGCGGACCGAGCGTAGGTGTTCAGCGAAACGGTCTCCCAGTCTGCGTCGGGTCTCACCAATATATAAAAGGCCACACCGGGAGCACCGGACACAGTATGCCACACCAGCCGACTCACAAGGTGAAGTGTCGCCTCACCTGGAAGGACTGTCTGGGGCCCTGAATGGTGGTGAGGAAGAAAGTGTAAGGGCAGGTGTAGCACTTGTTCTGCTTACAAGGATAAGTGCCAGGAGGGAGATCGGTGGGAAGGGTTGGGGGGGTCGAGTGGACAAGGGAGGCGCGTAGGGAGCGATCTCTGCGGAAAGCAGAAAGGGCGGAGGGAAAAATGTGTTTGGTAGTGGGATCCCGTTGAAGGCTGTGACCTTCATCAGGACTAAAGGAAGGGGCAGTAGTGAAAGTAAGAAGGTTGGGGAGGGGGTGTACAAGCTGGCAGGTGTTAGGTGAAGCCAGTTGAGAGGGAAGTTGGGTGGCGGGGGGGGGGGGTGCAGTGAGAAGCTGGGATGGGATAGATAAAAGAGGTAAAGGGTTGAAGAAGAAGGAAACTAATAGGAAAAATTGGTGGAAAATGTAAGAAAGGGAAGGAGGGGAGGAGCCAGATGGAGGTGTTGGGTAGCTGAGGAAAAGAGAAGGGGTGAAAAGGTGACTAGAACGTTGAAGGGAAAAAGAGGGAAGTGGCAGTGGGGGGTTGGGGGTAGAAATTACCAGGTTAGATAAATTGATGTTAGGAAACCAGCATTTTAAATATCTCCCCCACCAAATGGTCAACAAGTAACTTATTTGTGTAGCATTGTACACAGATGCTGGTATACTAACATCTAACTAACTTCATCTTTGCATGTGAAGTAAAATGTTGTTCTGCAATGAAAGGTGTCACATCACATTATTGAGAGATACTTATGAGAGTTCTATGTACAATTTTAGGCTATGTCCAATCAAAGCCCATTGATAAATAGAAACATGAGAGATTCTCAGATGCTGGAAATTCAAGACCCTTCATTAAGACTATAGAATCAAGCAGGAAAACACTTTGTACCCATTGATACAAAGTTAACATTGGTAGTCAACTATCCCAGGAATGGCATATATAGAAATGGAGACCGTCATACAATAGACAATAGGTGCAGGAGTAGGCCATTTGGCCCTTCAAGCCAGCACCGCCATTCACTGTGATCGTGGCTGATCATCCACAATCAGTACCTCGCTCCTGCCTTATCCCCTGACTCCACTATCTTTAAGAACTCTATCTAACTCTTTCTTGAATACAGTTAGAATAGAATACAGTTCATAAAGTTTGATTTTGATTTCAACATTTACTGTAAGTTAGGGTTTGATTTCAACATTTAAGAGATATTTGGACAGGTACATAGATGGAAGGGGTATGGAGGGATATGGTCTAGGTGCAGGTTGATGGGACCAGGCGGATTAATAGGTCAGCATGATGTAGATGGACTAAAGCTCCTGTTTAAGTGCTGCAGTTTTCTATGACTCTAAAGGAGGGGTAATGCATATTGGAACAGGTTTCATGAATGGTATTTCTGGTATTGGAATATTCAGTACCAAAACTTGCTAGAAAAGTGGTGAAGCTTGAATTCTATCCCATTAGTGGTCTCCTCCCTTTCGCTTTACAAAGGACCTAACGTTGCCTTCTGGAGCCCTGAGTATAAAGAATCTTACTCCTCATTGCCATTTTATCGGCAAAGCAACCTGAGCCAAATCTACACTCAGTGGCCACTTTATTAGATACACCTGTACTCCCGCTTGGCTAATGCAAATATCTAATCAGTCATTTATGTGGCAGCAATTCAATGCATAAAAGCTTGCATACATGGTCAGGGGGTTCAGTTGTTGTCTAGACCAAACATCAGAATGGGGAAGAAACGTGATCTAAGTGACTTTGACAATGGAATGATTGTTGGTGCCAGATGGGGTGGTTTGAGTATCTCAGAAACTGCTGATCCCTAGAGATCTTTGTACACAACAGCCTCCAAAGTTTACAGAGACTGGTGTGAAAAACACAAAAGAAGTATCCAGTGAATAGTAGTTCTATGGGCAAAAATGCCTTGTTAATGAGAGATTTCAGAGGACAATGGCCAGACCAGTTCAAGCTGACAGGAAGGCGACAGTAAGTCAAATAACCACGTGTTACAGCAGCGGTGTGTGGAAGAGCATCTCTGAACACACAACACATCAAACCTTGAAGTGGATGGACTACAGCAGCAGAAGACCATGAACATACCTTCACTGGCCACTTGTACCTAATAAAGTGGCCATTGAGAGTATATCATATATAAGGGCCTTTCTGTTTCATTTTTTACATATTTAATTTTTTTAGCATTGGAAAAAGAACAGATTCAGTCTATACCAATGGCACTTGTTTGCTGATTTTTCGTTCATAGCTCCCTATTGAGAAAAACCTGGTATTAACTCTCTCTCTCTCTCTCTCTCTAATGCCATAGACAAGAAGGGATCTTTCTGTGTGGGGGAAACCACTGACATTAACACCATAGGACAGGGTAGATTGGAAGTCCCATTTTACTATTGCATATTCCATTGGGCTTGCTCTTATTAATCTTTCCATCTTATGCTCTGACAGCAGAAGTTTGATAAACAAGAGTAAGTAATAACGTTGGAGTTATTTAAGGACTTTCCACTACCTAACGGAAGCAGTCATCTGTTTATTTTGTACAACTGAACTGGCTTGTTTTAAATGTTAATTGTTAGGGAGAAGGTGCTCAGAGCTGTCAATGGTAACACAATAATGTTAACTATGTCAATCCCATAGCAATACTGAATCCAAAAGCCCTTTTAAAAAAAAATATATATACTCATTTTGGGACAAAGGGGCAGCAATTGTTGCCCTTCTGAAGACAGTGCTGAACTACCTGAACTGTTGCAATCTTTTTGTTGAAGGTTCTCCCGCAGTGCTGTTGGGCAGGGAGCTCCAGGACTTAAACCCAGCAATGACAGCTGAGATACAGTAAAATTGCAGTTGACAGGATGAGTTGCAACATAAAAAGGCAGACAAAATCGAAGAGCATGAATACAGGACTGAAGTTGTTATATTTGAAAGCACACAGTATATGGAATGAGGTAGATGAACTTGCAGCACAGTTACAGATAGGCATATGTGTTGAAGGCACCACTGAACCATGGCTGAAAGAAGATTACAGCTGGGAGCTTAATGTCCAAGGATACACGTTGTAATGAAAAGACAGGCAGCAAGGCAGAATACGCAGCGTTGCTCTATTGGTAAAAAATTAAATTAAATCAAATCATTAGAAAAAGGTGACATAGGGTTGGAAGGTGTGATAGAATTGTGAATAGAGCTAAGGAACTGCAAGGGTAAAAAGACCCTGAATGGAGTTGTATACAGACCCCCAAACAGTAGTAAGGATTTGGTCTATAAATTACAACAGGAGATAGAAAGTAGATGCCAAAAGGGCAATGTTACAAGTCTTGGGGGATTTCAATTTGCAGGTAGATTGGGAAAATCAATTTGGTGCAGAATTCCAGGGGGAGATGTTTCCAGAGTGCCTATGAGATGGCTTTTTAGAGCAGCTCATGGTAAAGCCCACTAGAGGATCAGTTATTCTGGATTGGGTGTTGTGCAATGAACCGGAATTGATTAGAGAGCTTAAGGTAAAAGAACCCTTAGGGGAAAGTAATCATTGCACACTTCACCCTGAAATCCAAGAAGCAGCACATAAAAGCCGAAGAGAAGGTATATAATAGATCAAGAATTAGTGGAAAATTAGATGATTGGGAAGCTTTTAAAAACCAACAGAAGGCAACTTAAAAGTCATTAAGAAGGTAAAGATGGAATACTGGATGTAAAGATGTAAGCTAGTCAATAATATTAAAAAGGATACCAAAAGTTTCTTCAGATATGTAAAGTGTGAAAGAGAGGTGAGTGTGGATTTTGGACCACTGGAAAATGATGACGGAGAGGTAGGAATGGGGAACAATGAAATGGCAGATGAACTGAATAAGAATTTTGCATCAGTCTTCACTGTGGAAGACACCGGTAGTATGGTGGAAGTTCCAGGTGTCAGGGGTCATGAAGTGTGTGAAGTTCCCATTACTAGACAGAAGGTTCTTGGAAAACTAGAAGCTCTGAAAGTAGTTAAGTCACCTGCACCAGATGGTGTACACCTCAGGGTTTTGGAAGAGATGGTGGGAGCATTAGTAATGATCTTCAAAGAATCACTAGATTCTGTTATGGCCCCGGAGAATTGGAAAATTGCAAATATCCCTCCACTTTTCAAGAAGGGAGAGAGACAGAAGAAAGGAAACTATAGGCCAATTAGTCTGACCTCAGTGGTTGGAAGGATGTTGGAATCAATTATTAAGGGTAGGGTCTCAGGGTACTTGGAGACATATGATAAAACAGGCCATAGCCAGCAGGCATGGTTTCCCCAAGGAAAAACTTTGCCTGACAAATCTGCTGGAAGTATTTGAAGAAATATCAAGCAAGATAGACAAAGATGAATTGATTGATGTGTACTTGGATTTTCAGAAGGCCTTTGACAGTGAGCCACACATGTGGCTGCTTAACAAGCTACGAACACATGGTATTACAGGATCGATTGTAGCAAGGATAAAGCGGTGGCTGATTGTCAGGAGGCAAATAAAAGAAGCCTTTTCTGATTAGCTGCTGGTGATGTCTCGTGTTCCAAAGGGGTATGTGTTGGGATCGATTCTTTTTACATTGTGTGTCAATGAGTTGGATGTTGGAATTGATGCCTTTGTTGCAAAATTGCAGATGATATAAAGATATGTGGAAGGGCAGGTAGTTTTGAAGAAGTAGAGAGGCTACAGAAGAACTTAGATTAGGAGTATGGACAAAGATATGCAGGAGGAATACAGTGTCAGGAAATGTATGGTCATGCACTTTGGTAGAAGAAATGAAAGGGTTGACTATTTTCTAGATGGAGAGAAAATATAGAATACTTGGGAGTCCTTGTGCAGGATTCCCTAAATGTTAATTTGCAGGTTGAGTCTGTGGTGAGGAAGGCAAATGCAATGTTAGCATTCATTTCAAGAGGACTAGAATATAAAAACAAGGATGTAATGTTGAGACTTTTTAAAACACTGGTGAGGCCTCACTTGGAGTATTGTGAGCAGTTTTGGGTCCCTTATCTTAGAAAGGATATGCTGAAACTGGAGAGGATTCAAAGGAGATTCACGAAAATTATTCCAGGATTGAATGGTTTGTCATATGAAGAGCATTTGATGACTCTGGGCCTGTATTCACCAGAATTCAAAAGAATGAGGAGTGACCTCATTAAAACCTATTGAATGGTGAAAGGCATTGATGGTGTGGATGTGGAGAGATTGTTTCCAATGATGGGAGAGTTGAAGACCAAAGGACACCCCCTCTGAATAGAGAGGCATTCATTTAGAATGGGGATAAGGAGGAATTTCTTTTGCCAGAGAGTGGTGAATCTGTGGAATTTGTTGTCATGGGCAGCTGAGGAAGACAAGTCTTTATGTATAGTTAAGGGAGTGATTGATAGAGTCTTGATTGTTCAGGGCATTAGGGATATGGGGAGAAGGCAGGAGATTAGGGCCAAGAGGAAAATTGGTTCAGCCATGATGAAATAGCAGAGCAGACTTGTGTGGCCTAATTCTGCTCCTATATCTTATGGTCTTACAATATTTCCAAATCAGGCAGGCGACTCTAGAAAATTAGACTTCAGCCTCAGCTGAACACCTTTCAAGCTTCAGGGCCAAATCTGACTCTGTGGGATCCCACATAGGGAGCCCTGCAGGTGGCAGTGTTCTTGCTGCCTTTGTCCTGCGGGAGGATTTGAATCAGAATCAGCTTTATTATCAGTGACGTATGTCATGAAATTATTTGTTTTTTATGGCAGAGCAAGCCATAAAAATTACTACATGTTGAGCATCCCTTATCCAAAATGCTTGGGGACAGAAGTAGATCGATAAATATAGAAACATAGAAAACCTACAGCACAATACAGGCCCTTCAGCCCACAATGCTGTGCTGAACCTGTACATACTTTAGAAATTACCGAGGGTTACCGATAGACCTCTATTTTTTTAAAGCTCCATGTACCTATCCAGTAGTCTCTTAAAACACCCTATTGTATCCGCCTCCACCACCATTGCTGGCAGCTCATTCCACACACTCAGCACTCTCTGTGTAAAAAAACTTACCCCTGACATCTCCTCTGTACCTACTTCCAAGCATCTTAAAATTGTGCCCTCTTGTGTTAGCCATTTCAGCTTTGGGAAAAAGCCTCTGACTATCCACACGATCAATACCTATCATCATCTTATGCACCTCTATCAGGTCACCTCTCATCCTCCGCCACTCCAAGGAGAAAAGGCCGAGTTCACTCAACCTATTCTCACAGGGCATGCTCTCCAATCCAGGCAATATCCTTGTAAATCTTCTCTGCACCTTTTCTATAGTTTCCACATCCTTCCTGTAAGTGAGGTAACCAGAACTAAGCACAGTACTCCAAGTGGGATCTGACCAAGCTGTAACATTACTTCTCAGCTCAATCCCACGATTGATGAAGGGCAATGCACCATATGCCTTAACCAGACGGTCAACCTGCACAGCAGGTTTGAGTGTCCTATGGACTTGGACCCCAAGATCCCTCTGATCCTCCACACTACCAAGAGTCATAACATTAATACTATATTCTGCCATCATATTTGACCTACCAAACTGAACTATCTCTTGAACTCTATCTGCCACTTCTCAGCCCAGTTTTGCATCCTTATCAATGTCCCGCTGTAACCTCTGACAGCCCTCCACACTATACACATCACCTCCAACCTTTTCATCATCAACAAATTTACTAACCCATCCTTCCACTTCCTCATACAGGCCATTCATAAAAATCACAAAGAGAAGAGGTCCCAGATCAGGTCCCTGAGGCACACCACTAGTCACCAATGCCATGCAGAATATGACCCATCTATAACCTCTCTTTGCCTTCTGTGGGCAAGCCAATTCTGGATCCACAAAGCAAGGTCCCCTTGGATCCCATACCTCCTTACTTCCTCAATAAGCCTTGCATGGGGTACCTTATCAAATGCCTTGCTGAAATCCATATACACTACATCTACTGCTCTACCTTCATCAATGTGTTTAGACACATACTCAAAAAATTCAATCAGGCTCATAAAGCACAATCTGCCCTTGACAAAGCCATGCTGACTATTCCTAATCATATTATGCCTCTCCAAATGTTCATAAATCTTGCCTTTCAGGATCTTCTCCATCAACTTACCAACCACTGAAGTAAGACTCACTGTTCTATAATTTCCTGGGCTATCTCTGCTCCTTTCTTGAATAAAGGAACAACATCTGCAACCCACCAATCCTCCAGAACCTCTCCTGTCCCCATTGACGATGCAGTGATCATTGCCAGAGGATCAGAAATCTCCTCCCCCATTTCCCACAGTAGCCTGGGGTATATCTCATCCAGTCCTGGTGACATCCAATTTGATGCTTTCCAAAGGCTCCAGCACATTCTCTTCCTTAATGTCTACATGTTGAAGCTTTTCAGTCTGCTGCAAGTCATCACTACAATCACCAAGATCCTTTTCCATAGTGAATACTGAAGCAAAGTATTCATTAAGTACCTTTGCTATCTCCTACAGTTCCAAACACACATTTTCACTGTCATTCTTGATTGGTCCTATTCTCTCACGTCTTATCCTCTTGCTCTACACATACGTGTAGAATGCCTTGGTGTTTTCCTTAAACCGGTCTCAGGGCCCCTTCTGCTCTCCTAATTTCATTCCTAAGCTCCCTCCTGCTAGCCTTATAATTTTCTAGATCTCTATCATTACCTAGTTTTTTGAACCTTTCATAAGCTTTTCTTTTCTTGACTAGATTTTCAACTGCCTTGTACACCATGCTTCCTGTACTGTATCATCCTTTCCCTGTCTCATTGGAACATACCTATGCAGAACGTCACCCAAATATCCCCTGAACATTTGCCACATTTCTGCCGTACATTTCCCTGAGAACATCTGTTTCCAATTTACACTTCCAAATTCCTGCCTGATAGCTTCATATTTCTCCTTAAATGCTTTCCTAACTTGTCTGTTCCTATCCCTCTCCAATGTTATGGTAAAGGAGTTAGTGATCACAATTCTATCTCCAAAATGCTCTCCCACTGAGAGACCTGACACCTGACCAGGTTCATTTCCCAATACCAGATCAAGTACAGCCTCTCCTCTTGTAGGATTATCTACATATTGTGTCAGGAAACTTTCTTTGAACACACCTAACAAACTCCACCCCATCTAAACCCCTTGCTTTAGGAAGATGCCAATCAGTATCGGGGAAATTAAAATCTCCCACCACAATGACCCTGTTATTACACCTTTCCAGAATCTGTCTCCCTATCTGCTCCTCGATGTCCTTGTTACTATTAGGAGACATATAAAAAACACCCAGTAGAGTTATGGACTCCTACCTATTCCTAACTTTTACCCACAGAGACTCCGTAGACAATCCTCCATGATTTCCTCCTTTTCTGCGCTGTGACACTATCTCTGATCAACAGTGCCACGCTCCTCCCTACCGCTTCTTTTGCCTCCCTCCCTGTCTTTTCTGAAACATCTAAAGCCTGGCACTTGAAGTAGCCATTCCTGCCCCTGAGCCATCCATGTCTCTGTAATGGCCACAACATCATAGCTCCAAGTACTGATCCACGCTTTGTTCATTATGCTTCTTGCATTAAAATAGACACATTTCAAACCATCAGTCTGAGAGTATCCCTTCTCTATCACCTGCCTATCCCTCCTCTCACATTGTGTATAAGCTTTCTCGAGTTGTGAGCCAACCACCCCTTCCTCAGTTTGGTTCCCACCCCCCAGCTATTCTAGTTTAAACTCTCCCCAATAGCCTAAGCAAACTTCCCTGCCAGGATATTGGTCCCCTTGGATTCAGATGCAACCCATCCTTATTGTATAGGTCAGCCTGCCCCAAAAGAAGTCCCAATGATCCAGAAATCTGAATCCCTGCCCCCTGCTCCAATCCCTCAGCCAAGCATTTATCCTCCACCTCATTCTATTCCAATACTCATTGTCACATGGCACAGGCAGCAATCCCTAGATTACTACTTTTGAGGTCCTGCTTCTCAACTTCCTTCCTAACTCCCTGTAGTCTGTTTTCAGGACTTCCTCCCTTTTCCTACCTATGTCGTTGGTACCAATATGTACCACGGCCTGTGGCTGTTCACCTTCCCACTTCAGGATATCATGGATACGATTAGAAACATCCCATACCCTGGCACCTGGGAGGCAAACTACCATCTGTGTCTCTTTTCTGCATCCAAAGAATTGCCTGTCTGACTCCCTAACTATAGAGTCCCCTGTTACGGCTGCCATCCTCTTCCTTTCCCTACCCTTCTGAGCCACAGGGCCAGACTCTGTGCCAGAGGCACAGCCACTGTTGCTTCCCCAGGTAGGCTGTTCCCTCCCAACAGTACTCAAACAGGAGTACTTATTGTTAAGGGGTCAGCCACTGGGGTAGTCTCTAGTATCTGACTCTTACCCTTCCCTCTCCTGACTGTGACCCACTTATCTGTCTCCCGAGGTCCCGGTGTGACTACTTGTCTATAGCTCCCCTCTATCACCTCTAAATTTTACCTAAATAGTTAGATACTTTATTGATTCCAAAGGAAATTACAGTATCACAGTAGCATTACAAGTGCACAGATATACAAGTATTAGAAGAGAAGTAAGAAAGAATAAAAAATAGGTTACTTCAAGCAGTCTGAGAGGAGGGGATCATCACTCCCCCATCTGTAGGTTGACTCATTATAGAGCCTAATAGCTGAGGGTAAGAATGACCTCATATTGCGCTCTTTGGAGCAAAGTAGTTGTCTTAGTCTATTACTAAAAGTGTTCCTCTGTTCAGTCAAGGTGGCATGCAGAGGGTGAGAAACATTGTCTAGAATTGCCAGGATTTTCCATAGGGTCCTTTGTTCTACTGCAGCCTCCAGTGTGGCCAATTTGCCTCTTTATAACAGAGCCAGCCTTTCTAATTAGTTTATTGAGCATGTTAACCCATGTTAATGCCATTGCCCCAGCACACCACCACAGAAGATTACACTGGCGATAGCAGACAGGTAGAACATGTGAAGGAGAGGTCGTTATACTCTAAAGGACCTCAGTTTTCTCAGGAAGTACAGATGACTCTGAGCTTTGTCCACAGCCTTTGTGTTGATGCTCCACTCAAGTCTGTCATCCAGGTGCACCCCCAGGTTCTTGTAGGATGTTGCCACATCCACGTCCTCACCATCAATAGTAACAGGGAGCAGTGCAGGCTTAGTCTTCCTCAGTCGTCCATCACCATCTCCTTTGTCTTACTGCTGTTGAGCTGCAGATGATTCAGCTTGCACCATTTGACAGTCCTCCACCAGGGTCCTGTATTCATCCTCCCATCCTCTCTTTATACACCCAACTATTGCTGAATCATCAGAGAATTTCTGCAGATGACATGCCTCAGTGTTGTATCTGAAGTCTGAGGTATACAAGGTAAACAGGAAGGGGGCCATTGGGCCCCAGTGCTGCTTATAGCCATGTCTGACACACAGGTCTGAAGCCACACCAACTGAGGTCTGCCAATCAGCTAGTCCATTATCCAAGTGCCAACCTGTATTGAACAGAGCTTCTCCCCCAGCAATGAGGGCTGTGTGGTATTGAAGGCACCTGAGAAATTAAAAAAAAACTTGCTCCTCACACTGCTGCCCTGCTGATCCAAATTGTTTGGATTTTGGAATTTGGAATATTTGCACCTATGTAATGAGGTACCTTGGGCATGGAGCCAAGTCAAAACACAAAATCCATTCACATTACAATTACAGCTTATGTACAGCAGGTGTGAAGCTCACAGGGTGAATCGTCCGTAGTCAGAGCACAGTCTGATGTGATGGAGCTGGGTCCTCCATGGACTGCTGGAGTTGAACGACTGCCGACAACCGTGTCTATTACCAGGTTCCAACGCTGCGATTGGCTTCATATCTGCCATCGATTTCAACAGCAACTATAATGGGAGGGGACAGTCTAGCATAATATTTTTAATAATTTTGTGCATGAAACAATTACCTTCAAGATGTACAAGAAAGCTGGATGAACTCAGCAGGTCGGGCAGCATCCATTGAAAGAAGCAGTCAAAATTTTGGGTCGAAACCCTTCGTCCACATGGAGCGGAGAGCTTTGTAAATATGGCAAGAGCAAAGGATGTTGGGAATGGCGAGGGTGTTGCGCCACAGTGGGGGTGTGGGACAGGTGGCAGAAAAGGGGTGCCTGGGGCGGGGTGGGGGTGGTGTTGGTGTAGACACACCCAGCTCTGAGACACCAGGTAAGGTTATTTGATTCCAAACAATTGGTTTATTGATTATTACGGAATGTCTCTCTGGTGCTTCCCACTCCCTCCCATCCCACGTCCCCTTTTCCCAACCATGATTCCACTCTCCCTGCCCCCTTTCCACTCTCAGTCCACAATTGAGACCCATATGAGAATCAGGTTTATCATCACTCACATACGTCATGAAATGTGTGTGTTTTATGTGGCAACAGTACAGCGCAATACATAAAATGACTACAGTGCTGTGCAAAAGTCTTTGGCACAGTAGGTATATAATGCACCTAGACTTCTGTACAGTATTGTAATAATAAAGATCATAAGTTATGTTAAGTAGCCGGCTGGTGGCATAGTGGCATCAGTGCTGGACTTTGGAGCAAAGGCTCCCGAGTTTAAATCCAGCCGGCTCCCTTGCACGCTTTCCATCCATGCTGGGTTGAGCGTCCAGCTCGCAGCTCAGCCTCAGAAAAACAAGAAAGCCTTCTTAAAAAAACGTCGTCATGACGGCGTCCCGGTGACTCCACCCAGAGCTAAAGGCTTTCTTCTTCTTATGGTAAGTATACATAAAAAGTAAAATTATATTAAATAAGTAGTGCAAAAAAAGAGAGGGAAAATACTGAGGTAATATTCATGGGATCATTGTCCACTTGAAGCAATGAGAACAGGGCATGTCCTGAGTGTTTGGGGTCCTTAATGATGGATGCTGCCTTTCTGAAGCATCACCTCTTGAACGTGTCATGGATGCTGGGGAGGCATCCTGTCTGAAAGCCACTCATTTTTCACCCATAACATTCTGGTCAAATCATCATGGAAGACGCATGAATGTAGGATTTAAGAACAGTGTCATGTCTGATCTCATTGTATCTGCTCCATTTTGTCTACTGTCACAACAGATCAACAGCAGATGTGATTTCTCCAGCTCTTCACTCTGCTCTGGAACACCTGGACAACAGGAACTTGTATGTACTGTAAGTCCGGCTACTGTTCATTGATTAAAGCTTAGCATTTAACACAATCATCCCACCCAAACTCATCATCAAACTCCAAGATCTAGGCCTCTGTACCTCCTACAACTGAATAGATATCCTCATTAGCAGACCTGGGTTCACGAACATCTATTTCCCTTTATCCGTTCAGTTCTTGAACTGACCAGCAAAACCCTAATCACCTTTACAGTTTAGTAGAACCAACTGATGACACCGTTCACTTTGCTCTAAAATTGACTTCTTTTGTTCTAATGTGTTTTTTTACTTGTAAAAATAACACATGATCTGTGTTTTTATGTCAATGCTACTTATGGTGTTCTGTGCCTGGGATTCTGCCGTAAGTTTGCATTTCTACATACATGACCTTGCATATATAAAATTGACTTTCAGTTTGTCAACTGAAATGTGCATTCTTGTCAATCAGTGATAATTTTACACCATTCGCTTACCAAGAGTCCTTGCCTTTGCTTTAAAAAGACTCCATGAACTTTGCTTCCACCATTCTTTGAGGAAGAGAAATCCAAAGACTCATGAGCACTGTGAGTAAGAGCTTCTCTTCATCTCAGTCTTCAATGGGCAACACTTGATTTTCAAAGCAGAGACACAGAGACTGCAGGTACTAGAATCTGGAGCAGCACAGAAGATGCTGATGGACTCAGCAGGCCAGGCAGTATCTACAGATGAAAGTGGAGCCCAGATGAAGGGTCTTGATCTGAAATGTTGACTGTTTCCCTCCATAGAAGCTACCTGAACCTTTGAGATGCTCCAGTATCTAGTGTATTTCACCTTATTCTTAACAACCCCCAGTGCTAAATTTTTTCCGCAAGATGAAACTTCTTCTCCATATCCACCCCAACAAAATCCCTCGGGATCTTGTATGTCATATCAAGAGAAGCTAAGCAGATTGGGTTTGTGTTCTTTGAATCAGAAGTAAATGATTGAAATTGAGGGAAACAGGATAGATATTGTTTTTTTTTAATTTAAGGAGAAAATTTCAAATGAGGAGATGTTTCAAGTTAAGGAATTGGATTGAGAACAGGTTGGTGCACAGAAAACAAAAAGTTGGTATGAATGGATTCTTTACAAGCTGAAGTAATAGATTACCCAAGGCTTGACCCTTGGCCCTTAGTTGTTTACTGCTTATATTAATTACCCGGAGGAGGGAACAGAAAGTTTCCAAGTTTGCTGATAATATGGAAATGGTTAGAAGGACACTTTATGATGAGGACAATGGGTGAAAACCTGGCAAATGGAATTGAATGAGGTCATGCAGATTATTATCCAAACGGGGAGAGAGTACAAGTTCAGAAGGATCGGGATATTCTTAGTGCATGAATCACAAGAAGTTAGTAGGCAGGTCCAACAAGTAGTTAAGAAGGCAAACAACATGTTGACCTTTAATAGGAAGGATTTGGAGTGTAGAGCAGTTTTAGTAGTTGTATAGGGTGTGGATGAGGCCACACCTGGATAACTGTGCCCAGATTTTGTCACCTCACCGAAAAAAGTGATATTGGAAGCAGTACAAAAGAGATTCACTGCGATGGCAGAGATTTACGATCAGGTGAACAAGTACAAACAGTTTGGATTTGTACTTCATGAGCTTAGGAGAATTATTCAAAACAAAAGAGAAACGCAAGAAACCACAGATGCTGGAATCTGGAGCAAAAATTAGAGCAACTGCTGGAGGAACTCAAAAGACCAAGCAGCATCCTTGGGGGCAAACGAATGGACCATATTTCAGGTTGTGACCCTGTGTCTTGATAGAGGGAACAGAGGGAAGGTAGCCAGTATAAAGAAGTGAGGGGGAGGGGCTGTTATGTGGCAGGTGAGGAGGGGTGATAGGCAGATAGAGCCAGGAGGGGGAAGGGGTATTTAGAGACGGAGGCTGGTTGGTGATGGGTGGTACGGGGAAATGGGGAATAACGGGCAGGTGGAACTAGCTGGAGACTGGAGGTGTGGGCTTCATACTATGTATATATATGATATAATAGGATTTCATACAATTGGGCTGTAGGCTACCCCGATGGAATACAAAGTACTGTCTTGTAGTAGTGTAGTAGGTAGTGTTTATCACTCTCGCTTTCTGCTTCTACCACTGGCTAGCAGTCTTGTGAAAAGGAGAGCTGAATGTGTAAGTCTTTCCCTGCCAGTACATAGCCTCTCCAGTAGCAAGCCTCATGTAGTGCCTCCTCACTGATGACACATGGAAACTGCTTCTTTCCGACTCAGGCTGAACTACAGAGATTGGGGAGGAGGTCTGACTCCTGCACACGTAGCATGCAGGCTCACTAGTGTGTGGACACGCCCTGGCGCCCATGAGCCAGATCCCCAGCTATGGGTAAATAGCCCCACTGCCTTGTGCGCAGCCTAGGGAGAGACGAAGGCTACGGGAGTAAACTCAGACAGAATGTCTAGAGTGGAGCCCCCTAAGGTGGCTGGACGTAACTGAACATCCTTTTGTCAGCTCTTGCAGTCAATCTGATGCCTAACGTATTGTTTCACTTTCCTTTGGACTACACCGGTGATGCTGAGAGGGGGATCTTGATGATTGGGCATCCCAGGATCTCCTACCTGCACCCAGGCTCGATCCATTGCGCACATCCATTGCCCTTCAAGTCAGATGGATGCTGAAAACCTTCTAGTTTATGTATGACCTCAGACTGGTAGTGGAGAATTTGAATCCACTTATCACCTTCCAACCTTTGTCTCTACGTTCCACGCCACCCGCCCCCCCCCCCCACCCCACCATCTGGATCTATCTGTCTATTTTTTATTCCATATCTGTTTCCATCTATCACTCATCACTTTGTCTCTAACCTCCCTCTGCCTCACCTGGTTCCATCTATCCATTATCCCCTATGTCACCTGGTTCCACCTATCAACTGCCAACTACCATCGCACTGTCCCTCCCCACCTCTTTCTGATAGCCATCTTCCCTCGACACACTCTGAGTCCTGATGCAAGGTCATGGTCTGAAATGTCAACCATCTCTTTGCCTCCACAGAGAGCGCTGGACCTACTGAGATCTTCCAGCAAGGTCCTAAAAGGGACTGGGCAGCATCAATGTTGAGATGCTTTCACTAGTGTGAGAGTCTCAAACAACGGGACATTTTGGGGCATCGAATAAAGTTGTAGGTAGGCATATAGATAATAGAAAATGGAGGGTAACGTATGGTTTATCTTAGAGCAAGTTCAAAGATTGACGCAATGTTATGTGTCAAAAGGCCTGTACTGTGCTGTAATATTCTATGTTGTGTGTCTATACGTAAAAAATAAGCCACCGGTCATTGAAAACTGGGATGTGTGGAAATTGTTTCTAATAAGGCGATAGCCCAGAATTCACTGCCTCCAAGGATGGTGGAGACCAGATCATTAGATATATTTAACACATTAAGGTGGTGATGGATAAATATTTGAAAGATCAAGGAGTTGTGTTATAGGGGCAGGCACAGCAGAGAATCGGCCTTGATCACACTGTATGGCAAGGCAGGCTTGATGGATGTGTCTGTCTAGTTCAAGCTCTTATTTTCTTGTGTTAGTCATTCAAGATGTAGCCGTGCAAAAGTTTTTGCTCAAAGAGGGTAGCAAATCTCTCAAATTCTCTATCTCAGAGAGTTAGGGAGGTTAGATCTTTGGGAGTATTCCAAGTGTTGGTTGCTGATTTTTGAAGCATCTGGGAACTGAGGATTAGGCACAGGGAAGAGCTGAAGGCTGAGGTAGATCAATTAATCATATTGAATGGCAGGGCAAGTTTAAAGGCTCCTGCTCCAGTTTTCTAAAATCACAGTCTTTTGCTTGTCTAAACTCCAGCAGGTACATCTGACCTGCCAATACAAACTATACATTCCAGCTATTAGAATAGAATAGAATGATAGACCACTACAGCACAGAAACAGGCATTTTGGCCCATCTAATCCATGCTGAACTATCACTCTGCCTAGTCCATTCAACCTGCACCAGGACCATAGCTCTCCATGCCCCTCCCATCTGTGTACCTATCCAAATTTCTTTGAAGTATTGAAATCCTTACCTGCATCAATCACCGGCAGCTCATTCGACACTCTCATCATCCTCTGAGTGAAGACGTTCCCCCTCATGTTCCCCTGAAACATTTCACCTTTCACCCTTAACCTATAACCTCTAGTTCTAGTGTCACCCAACTTAAGAGGAAAAAGCCTGCTTCCATTTACCCTATTTATACCCCTTATAATTTTGTATAAACCTATCAAACCTCCTCTCATTCTCCTATGCTCCAGGGAACAAAGGGCTGACCTATCCCTATAGTTCTGGTCCTCAAGCCTATTAATCCTGTACAATGTCTATGAACCACATTGGCATTCTCCTTCAAATTGAGAGGCTAGTACTGTACATAACAGTCCAGATGTAGTCACATCATCGTCCTCTATAACTGAAGCAATGACCTTTTATCTCGTGAATTCATCTCCCCTAACTGTGCACATACATCTACTGATGCCTCTGGACTCATCTTCAGTGATCTTCTTGGAATTATCGGGTGTTTCGGGTCTTACAACATCATACACCCTTCTCCAGGTGACCCAGCCGGGGCTGATCAGACCCCAGCTTGTGTCCAGATGGCTAGCTACACATGACTCCATGGCTCCCCTCTCTTAAGCCACAGCCACCTTGAGGCCCTCTCTGCCACATCCGTGGTACTGCGGATGGCTCTCCTCTTCCTCTCTCCCTCGATGCTCAAATTGCTGTAGGCTCTCTCTGGCTAAGGAACGGGCTGCGAATCCCCTACAACCAACTTCCACTGGGAGACACCTCGCTCTCCATCCAGCCTGCTGGCAGTTGCTGACCAATCCTGCATACTTAGATAGCTTCCTCTCAAAGGCCTCTTCCAAGTGATCTTCCCATGGGACTGTCAGCTCCAGCATCACCACCTGCTTAGTAGACTCAGACACAAGGACAATGTCTGGTCACAGGGTGGTGGCTGCGATATGGACGGGGAACCTCAGCTGCCTTTCGAAGTCCACCAACAGCTGCCAGTCCCTTGCAGAGGTCAGGAAACCTGCCGATGTTCTTTTGTCGGGTATTGGGTGCTCCCCTGCTCTGACAAAAGCAATGGTCTGCTTGGAGGGTTGGGACCACTTCACCCACTCCACTTCTGCGCTGATGGTCTTCAGGACCTGATCATGCCTCCATCGGCACCGTCCCTCACCAAGTGCCCTTGTGCAGCTGCTGAGGATGTGCTCCAGGGTTCCTCGCTTGGAACACAATGGACACGCTGACGACTCTGCTTTGCCCCATGTGTGCAGGTTTGATGGGCTTGGAAGCACATCATACACTGCCTGGATGAGAAATTGGATGCAGTGTGGCTCGGCTTTCCAAAGCTCAGCCCAGGTCACTTTCCTCTCAACCGCATTCTCCCATCTTGTCCAAAATCCCTGTTGCTTCATTCCCACCACCTTGCAGGTTCTCGTCTCCTCCACTGCTGCTCTCACCTCCTCCTGAACTAGGCGGCACCTTTCCTTCCCTCTGACGGTGTCCATTTGGGGAGTTGGGAAGGATGAGGCCCAGCTCAGCCTCATGTGACCACTCCCACCAGCCTCCTGTGACACAGACTTTCCTCTGCTTCCTGAACAGCATCCTCTGCCCTCCACTTCCTGCCAGTCCTCACTTGGATCCCTGCTCTAGCCACCTCCGAAATCACTCGAGTCCCTGTACTGTACCACTTCTCTGGCTCTTGTTACCTTGAATTCCTCCTCCAAGGATTTGAAGAGCAGTTGCAGTTTGTTGTGGTGTCCATAGAGTGCGATGCTGGCAGCCCCAGCCATCTCCTGAGGTGCTTGCTGACCCTCCTCTCTAAGGTTTCTACTGTCGAGATCACAACTGCATAGATGGGGGGGGGGGGCACAGGATTCTGGGAAGAATGCCATGCTGATACACCCAGGCTTTGAACTTCCCAGGTAGGCCAGACTTGTCCATGGATTTCAGCCAGCCATCCAACTCGGTGTAGGTTGCCTGAATGAATGTCGTGTCCCTTACAGAGCTGTCAAAAACCTTACTTAAGCTCTTGACTGGCTTTTCTGTGATGGTTGTGCCTGTGATGCTGAACCGGAACTCGTTTTCCATCTTGCCTTTCCTCAGCATCATTGATCTTGATTTGGCTGGTTTGAAACACATCCGGGCCCACCCCACCAGCTTTTCGAGCCCGTGCAGAATCTACCGGCAGCCTGGGGCTGATTCTGTGGTGACTGTGAGGCCGTCCATGAATGCCCTGATGGGTGGTTGCTGTTGTGCGGAGTTCATTCTGGGCCCTCTGCACTCTGTTTCAGCAGACTTAGCATGTTCATGGCTAGGGAGAACAGTGTCACTGAGATAGTGCACCCTGTGATGATGCCAATCTCCACCTTGTGCTAGCCTGATGTAATTGCTCCTGAAGAGACCCTCATCCTGACGTTGCTGTAATAATCAGCGATAAGGTCTCTGATCCTGCTGGGGACGTGGATGTTTGGTCAGTGTGAGCTGCACCAGCTTGTGCGGAATGGAGCCATATGCATTTGCCAGGTCAAGCCACAACACTGACAGGTTGCCCTTGTCTCTCTGGCCTCCCTGATAAGCTGTGTCACCACACTGGTGTGCTCCAGACAGCCCGGCATCCCTGAAATGCCCCCCTTCTGGACTGATGTATCGATACACGTGTTCTTTGCTAGGTAGGCGCACAGCCGATTGGAAACGGGGCTGAAGAAGATCTTTGCCTCGACACACAGCAGGGAGATGATACGGAATTGGTCCAGCTGAGTGGCGTTTTCCTCCTTCGGGATCCATACCCCTTCAGCCACTCTCCACTGTTCTGGGGTCTTCCCCTTTCTCCAGAAGATCTGCAGGATCTTCCACAGACGCAGCAGGAGCTTGGGGCAGTTCTTGCACACTTTGTACAAGGTGCTGCTTGGTCCAGGAGCCGAGCTTGCCCCTGCTTTGCGGACGACCTCTCTGCCTTCCTATAGCGGCAACTCCGACAGGTCGAACTGCACATCCGGTTCGGGGTGGGGCGGGGGTGATGCACCATCAATAACTCACTCTGAGACGTAAGGCGAGATATCGGCTTTTATTGACTGGAAGAAGGAACCAGCAGTGAGTGTCTATCATACTATGTCCTGGAGACTGAGGCAGAGGATCAGACCTCGATCGCCTTTATACAGGGGCATGTGGGAGGAGCCACAGGAGCAGTCAGCAGGGGGCATGTCCCGACAGGCACATAGTTCACCACAGAGGGGGGGGGTCTGTCAGGGTGTTGCACTCTCCCACCTCCCGCTCTCTTTCAGGATCACTGCAAATCTTCTTCAGATGTTGATCTGTGCCTTCCTGCGAACAGGCCAGTTTCCCACTTTGAAGATCTTCTTTGCACATCAGCCGGGCCAAGCCGACGCGCGTCTTCTCCTGCCTCCTTGTGCTGGGACTTCAGCGCTTTCATCTCCTGCCTGATGTCGTGGATCCTCAACGCTCCTTGGTTCTTCGAGTAAGGGGGAGCCTTTCTCCTCTTCTCCGAACCGTTCAGCTGCGATGCTGACCATGATTGTCGTGGTGGCTTGTAGCTTCCTATCGACCGCTCCCTTCGCGGTTGTCTCCAGAATTTGGTTGACATCTCTGTCAGACTGCTTCCACAGTGAAGTCATGTTAGTTGCAGGCATTTGATCCGCCTCCTGTTAGACTTGATGTTAGAGGGATCAGTTGCACCACTTGACGTTCCGGGCACTATCTAACAATTCTGTACACAATAACACTGTTTCCCAATTACCTGCGTCCCGTTCGGCAAACCCCTCGCATGTCATTTATAATCCCTATTTTTCCGAAGAATACTCGGACATTCTCGGCGGGAGCACCGAATGAGCAATATACAACGGGCTTTTCCTTTAAGATATTTGGAGTCAGATTAAACTCGAGAAATTCTTAATTATCAGAATCAGCTCCGAATCAGAATCGGGTTTATTATCACCGGCATGTGTCGTGAAATTTGTTAACTTAGCAGCAGCACAGTACAATACATGGTAATATAGAAGGAGAAGAAATAAGTAAATCAATTGTAGTAAATATATATTAAATAGATTAAAAATAGTGCCGAGCGGAAACGACCAGGTGTTCTAAAATGAGAAACAGCCATCTCTAATGCTGACTTTAACAATTTTCTTGCTGGCTGCACACCTCCCCGCACAGGTGAGACGAGCTGCCGGCGACTCCGGTGTAGGAGGGCCTACCCCGAGCACTGGCTCCGCCCTCCGTGGTGTAAAGTGCAGACACAAACGGAGTCGTTGAACAACTGAGTGCGGTGATTGTCCGAGTCCAATGGACACCGCTCGGCAGGGAAGGGTCTACAAGGAGAAGTAACGGCGCAGGTCAGTCGTCCGCCTCAGAAGTTCTGTCTGTTCAGAAGTTAATCAAGACGCGAGCAAATTCTTTCCAAGGTACAAGGTCTCTGATGTTGTTCAGTAGAGTTAGTCGAGTGCGGAGGGGTAGAACACATAACTCGCTCCGTTTCTCTTGGCAAACGAGCATTTAATGAGATGTAGATAATTCTTGAGTTTTCTCGGTCCGCTAACCTCTAGTGTTTGCAATGATGTGGGGTGCGTGTTAAACTTTCCTCGCTGAGGTCGTCAAGGAAAGATGTATTATTCTTTCCGTGTCGTAGGATCGCTGATGCATAGGCTGTAGCTACCCGGGTCTCGATGACTGGATCACCGGAGGGGTTCAGTCACCCAAAGCTGACTTTGTTGTACAAAGCGCCGGTACGGTTTATCAGAGGGCGTTGGTTGTGTTGTGGACGCGTGACGTTCCAAGACGCATTACAGTTAATGAAGTGCTTTTGTAGTCATTTATAATGTATTGCAAAAGGATGCCGATTTCTAAAGAGCAACGGTACCTTCCTGGGCGTAGTCTCAATGTTGGGAGACCAACTCCCAATTCACCAAAGAGCAGGACGGGGCAGGGTCTCAAATCAGCAAAGCGAACACACACAGGAATTCAGCAAGTCAGGCAGCGACTATAGAGAGGAATGAACATTTTAAGTTTCAGACTAAGACCCTTCATCAGTCTTAAACATTGATTGCCTTTTTCCCTTCATAGATGTTGCCTGACCTGCTGAGTTCCTTGGCATTTTGTGTGTGCTGCAATTAGCTGCTTCCCTCTGGGACTGACTGTGTGGAGTTAGCCTGTTCTCCTTTTAACTGTGAGGGTTTCCTCCCGCGTGACAATTTGCCCAGGTTGGGAGGATCATTGGCCACTGTGAATTGCCCCTGGTGTGTAGGAGAATGCCTGAATCTTCCAAGGCTGGTGTGGCTCTGCCCCCAGGCTCACTGCTGTCAGCTTGCCTTTGAAGTTGAGTGTGAATGTATCTATGAAAATTGAAAATGACTCAGAAGCAATTTGGGGAAAGTTTTTTTTTACACAATCAGACAGTATGGAGACAGGCCCTTACCTGATCATCAGACACTCACTTACACAAATACTAGACTAATCCCATTTCTATTCTTCATATTCCCATCAACTCTCCTACACGCCAAGGGCAAGTTACCTCCCAAGTCAATGGCCTTGCCAGCCGGAATGAATAGTTATGTGGGAGGAAACTGGAGCACTCGAAGGAAGCCCCCACAGTTCCAGGGAGATTGTGCTAACTCCACACAGACAGCACCCAAGGTCAGGATTGAACGAGGTCTCTGGTTCTGTGAGGGAGCATTGCCACTGCAACACCCCCCCCCCCCCCAGAGGAACTCAAGTGATGACACCGGTGTAAATATAGGCCATTTGGCACATGGAATCTGCTCTGCCATTCCATCATGGCTGATTTTTTTAATCCCTCTAAATCCCATTTTCCTGCCTTCTCCCTGTAACTTTTGACACCCTGACTAATCAAGAACTTATCAAACTCCACTTTAAATATACCCAATGATGGCCTCCACAGCCTTCTGTGGCAATGAATTCCACTGCTGAACCACCTTCAATCTGAAGAAATTCCTCCTTGTTGCTGTTGTAAAGGGATGTCCTTGTATTCTGAGGCCATTCCTTGTTCTAGATTCCCCACTATAGGGAACATCCTCCCCACATCCACTCTATCTTGGCTTTTCTAGATTTGGTAGGGTTCATTGACATTCTCCCCCTTAGTCTTCTAAACTCCAGCGACTCGTATATTAATTCTTTCATTCCCGGAATCACCCTGGAGAACCTCCAGGTCCAATGGCAGTGCATCCTTTCTTAGGTAAGAGGCCCAGCTTTGCTCTCAGTACTCCAAGTACTGGTCAATGCCTTGTAAAGCTTCAGCATTACCTCCTTGCTTTGATGTTTTTGTCCTCTTGAGCCGAAACCCTTCAGCAGTCCTAAACAGCCTGAAACATCAGCTGCTTTTTTCCCCTAGATGCTGCCTGACTTGCTGGAATCCTCCAGTATTGTGTGTGTGTGTTGCTCTGGATTTCCGGCATGCGCAGTCTCATATTTTATATTTATGAGTAACTCTACTTATCGTGCATCACAAAGCCATCCATTTTTTTTAATGAGTTAATTGTTTTTAAAAAGAACAAAAAGCACAGATAGAAAGTTAATGAACGTTTAAACTTAACTGAATCTTTGCACGTGCTTGTAATCAGGCCTCAATTCATTGAGCAGATTTTGTATCCCCATGATCTGGAGAATTGGCAGGCACTGTGGGGCTCCAGGAGCACTGTTCTGTGAATGGAGGGGTGGGCCACAGCCTCCATGCAGGAACAGGTGGCAGCATGCATGCTGGCAGACCCATGTGGATCGTCACACTTCTGAAGTGAAGAACTAGGAGGAGCTCAGCGGGTCAGCATGTTGTGTGTACTGCTCTGGGTCTCCAACTTGTGCAGCATCTCTTGTGAGCAAGATCAGAGTCATAGAGCACAGAAACAGGCCCCTTGGCCCATCTAGTCCATATCAAATTATTAATCTGCCTAGCCACATCGACCTTCACCCAGACCATACCTCTCCCAACCATGTACCTATCTAAATTTCAGCTTCTGCTGAAATCAAACCTGCATCCACCACTTCCACTGGCAGCTCATTACAAACTATCACCACCCTCTGAGTGAAGATGTTCCCCATAAACATTTCACCTTTCACCTTTAACCTGTGACCTGTAGTTCTAATCTCACTCGACCTCTGTGGAAACATGCCTGCTTACATTTGCCTTACCTATGTCCCTCATAATTGAAGAAATGTTCCTAATCTTTCAATGCTCTGATATTAAAATCAGAGTGAACGTCTACTGTCCGAACTCAACTTTAAAGGCCACTCTCCTGTGACCCATGTTCAGTCCCAATCTCCAGTGCTGGTTGTGTGCAGTTTATGCATTCTCTTTGCAGCTCTGTGGGTCTCCCGTAAGAGGTCTAGTTTCTTCCCACATCGCAGAGTCATGCTGATTGGTGGGTTAATTGGCCACTGCATTATTCCTAGTGAAGATGGTGGTAGAAGAACTGGAGGAGAGAATAAGTTACAGCGGGGGTTCCCAACCTTTTTTATGCCATGGATCCCTACCATTAACTGAGGGGTCTGTGGACCCCAGGTTGGGAACCCCTGGGTTTCGGGGAAGTAAGTGGGAAAATGGATTGCTATGAGAGCTGGCATTATGATGGGCTGAATGAGATATAAAAATGAGATTACATTATTTTGCACTAAAGTGCAAAAAGTTCTTTTCTGAAGTTTTTCTTTTGCAACTTTTAAAACAAGTATATAGGCTTAGTATTTATTAATTGGTAATATTTATCAGCAATGAATCCATAGAAGTCATAAAAAGATCATGCAGGAGGAAAATTGTACCCAAGTGCTCTGCTTTCACTACATACATGTTCTTGGCCTGTGAGCTTTATTACTAAATGACCACAGTAAATATTTAACTTACGTGGAGTAGCAGCTATATTCTAAGTTTAGTAATCCTTAGGCTCACTGTCACTAAACATAGAACTGGCATTCAGAGCAGCCAGCAGTTTGCGTTTTCCTGTTGTTGTTTATAGAAAAGAGCAGAAGGCCACATCCTGGGAATCCAGGGTGATTTGTTGTGTGTGGCACGTGCAAAATCCCCGATGACACCTTGCCGTTTATGTCATCGGTATCTAGACTGCTTTAACAGCTCAGTCAACATCAGCTCTCTAAGGAAGGTGAAGTTCCACAATGAAGGCTTACATAACTTTTGAGCCAATTGACTTTGGTAGAAAAAAGGTACATTTTCCTATGCAGTGAAGGATGGGACGTGGTTTCTGAGGCAGTCTGCGTCAATCTCAGACATATTCTAGTTAAGTGCAGATGCAGGGATGTGGTGAACTATGTGCCTGTCGGGACACGCCCCTGCTGACTGCTCCTGTGGCTCCTCCCACAGGCCCCTGTATAAAGGAGACCTGCGGCCTGAAGATCGGCCTCAGTCTCCAGGACCTTGTATGATAGACACTCACTCCTGGTTCCTTCTTCCAGTCAATAAAAGCCGATATCTCGCCTACGTCTCAGTGTGAGTTATTGATGGTGCATCAAGGGATTAACTTCCTATAATTAACCATTCCAATCTATCATGGCCTCCAGTCTCTCCCCGAAGTTATTCACTTGTAGCATGTGGCTGTTACTGGCAAAGCCAACATTTCATGTCTGTCCCTTGTTATCTCTTGAAGTAAATGGTTTGCCAGACCATTTTGTAGGACAGATGAGTGTCAACCATATCGTTGTGCCTGGAATCAGAAAGAGGCCAACTCGGGTAAGGATATATGTAAACTTTAAGCCTGACATCTTAAATGAGTAGTACTAGTGTATCAATATCAATACAGAGTTTCTGTACTGTTCAGTTAAGGCGTTTTACCCCATTTCATGCTTTAGTTTATCGTGTTAGTACCTCTTTGAGAGATGTTGCTGCATGGATAAAATGCTCATTCAGACTCTAATTTGAAAATGCCCATTTGAAAGCAGAATATATACCAAACCCCAGAGATTAAAATCATACCTCAAACACTCCCTCACATCTCATCCCACCTGTAGTCATCAGTCCTCAAATGAGAACTTCCTTTTCCAATAATGTTATTTAACTAATTTAAACTGGAGCAATACGATTGATTGCCTAGTTCCAAAAATCTTAATTGAAGACATAGGAACAAATTAGGCCATTTGGCACATCGAGCCTGCTCTCTCATTCCTTCATGGTTGATTTTATTTTCCCTCTCAAACACATTTTTCTACCTTCTACCCATAATCTTTGACATCTTTACCAATCAAGAACCTATCAACCTCCACTTTAAATATCCTTAATAACTTGACTTCCATAGCTGTCTGTGGCAACGAATTCCACAGATTTTCCACCCTCTGGCTAAAGAAATTCCTTTCCATCTCTGTTCTAAAGAGATGTCTTTCTATGCTGAGGCTGTGTCTCCTGGCCCGAGATCCCCGTGCTGTCCTCTCTGAGTTCACTCTATATAGGCCTTTCAATGTTTTATAAGCTGAATTGACTTTAAGAAACAAGATTTCTTTTAAATACTATCATATAGGTTGGAAATAGGTCCTTTGGATGGTAAGTCTGTGTTGGCCATCAAGTACCCATTTATAGCAATCTCATTTTGCTCTCCCCACATTCCCATCAACTCCCCCAAGAATCTAACACTCACTCACACACCAAGAGCAAGTAAGTGGTGAATTAACCCACCAGTTGGATATGGAGGGAAAGCAACCTGCACAGTCATAAGGATAATGTGCACACAGACAGCACCAGAAATCAGCACTGAAGTCAGTCAAAAAAGCTTGTAGCACTGAAAGGACACTTGACTGCGATGGAGCAAATAATTGGGAGAATTTGACAACAAAATGAAGATACAAATGCAGACATGAGCATTGACAATGGGTAAGGCAGTTTCATTGGAATTGTATCAGCCAATTAGGGACATGGATTTTTGTTTGTTGTTTTATCTACTGTTCAATTAGCACAGTAGAACTGGAACACTAAAGGAAAAACATGACCTCAGTCTTTAAAGGTGGTGGTTCCATTATAACAATGTCATGGAATTAACACAATTTCTTTTCCTGTGGGATTCTGTCCATTGACATTACTGTGGCCGTGATGTATCTCCTGTGGTATTTATCAGTTTAGGTGGTATATGGGGTAAATCAAACACTATAAACTATAATATTTAGAAAATCAAGCAGTCCAGTCCATAGTACAGGTCCTTTGGTTCATGATGTTGTGACGACTTTTTAACCATCTAACCCTTCTGCCCTATACAGCACACCACATTTCTTTCATCCATATGCCTATCTAAGAGTTTCTTGAATGCCCCTAATGCAGGGGTTCCCAACCTGGCATCCATGGACTTATTGCTTAACAGTATTGGTCGATGGCATAAGAAAGCTTGGGAATCCATAATGAATCTGTCTCTGTCACGGCAGCACATTCCATACAGCCACCACTCTCTGTGTAAAGAAAACTCTTACCTGTGACATCTTCCTCCCATACTTCCCAACTCCTTTAAATTAAGCCACAATACCTTCATTTTAAAGGAAAACATTGCCATTTCCACAGCAAGAAGTCACAGACAAGGTGTTGTTTTTAAAATATATTCATTTGCGGGATGTGGGCATTGCCAGGTAAGCCAGCATTTATTGCCCATCCCTAGTTGCCCTTGAGAAGATGGTGATGAGCTGCCTTCTTGAATCACCGCAGACCCTGAGGTATCAATACTCAGACATTCAAGCCGACAGTGAGTTTCAGCTTTTTGGGTTTGAGTTGAACGATTCAGCAACTTCTGTTCATGTTTTTTTAAAAGCAGATTTGTTTTCCCTTTAATAATCTTCCTGTGGTGAGGCACTCTTATCATGCTTTTAACTTGAGCATTCCAGGATTACGAACCAGTAGGCATGGTGAGCAGATTATTAGTGAGTAAATGTCACTTTGATAACTTTGTTGGTGAATGAGAGGAGACTAAAGGGGCAATAATAGTTGAGCTCAGTTTGAATTTATCTAGATTTTTTGCGACAGTTTTCTACTTTCTCAGCTTTGCTGTAGCCACTTAATGTTCCTTGATTTACCAGGAGGGTTGCATTCTGGTCAAATATTGTGCAAAATGAAAAATTCTTAAATTATAAAGCTTTTACTAATTATTTTCAATGTAAAATCTCTGGCTGTGATCCAGAGCTCAAGAACCTCTGTCAAACTAAAGTGCTTCAAGTAGCTGAAATGATGATTTTTAATTTTATTAGCAATTAGGTCTTGAGCTAAGGTAATAAAAATCTAGCTTAGTTCTGGCTGGTACAGGTTTATAGAGATGTAAATGTAATCCTGGTACAGGTCAATCGGACTAGGCAGAATAGTAGTTTGGCACAGACTAGATGGGCTGAAGGGTCTGTTTCTGTGCTGTCACGTTCTATGATTCTATACAGGAGACTCAGCAAATGAAACATACAAGATCCAGAAGGTTCTTTATAGGGTGGCCTATGTCTTTATAGGGAGTCTAAAACTAGACATAGTTTAAAATCAAGGGGTTGCTGATTCAGGGCAGCGATGAGGTGAAATTTTCCCTCACAGTGAGTTGAAAATCTTTGGAACTCTCTTCCTCAAAGTGTGCTGGAGGCAGAATATTCCTCTTTTTGAGGTGGATTCTTGGAAATCGGCAGGGGGAAGGTTCACCATGGGTAGTCAGACGTGTGGAATTGAGGTTACAGTCTGATGGGCCACGGTTTTATTCGTGGGAAAGCAGTCCTGAGGGAAAATGTAGTCAGCATTCTGAAGATGTAGTGGTAGGGGGTTGTGAGTTGTGGGCATGCTCTGTTGGTGTTGGAAGAATGGTGGCACTTGTGGGCAGCCCAGCACGATCCTCATAGTGACACATTTCACTGCGTGTTTTGATATACGTGTGACAAATGAAGCTTATCTTTATCTTCAAAATTTCTATTCTTTTATGTAAGTGGTTGTGGCTTTATCCATCCAGGTGGAAGTGAGGAAAAGATAGTGGTGCTCAGGTGATAATGCTGTTGGTGACTTTAGTTTGATGGAGCTTGAAGACATGAGTTAACTCTGTTCCTGGCAGATGAATTGTGACAGGCTGTTGGATGGATCACTCTCTGCTTCATGGGTGGCATGGAAGCATAATGACTAATGCATCGCTTTACAGCACCAGTGATCACTGATTGCATTTTCAACTCCTGTCATTGTCTGTAAGGAGTTTGTACGTTCTGCCTGTGACCACGCAGATTTGCTCTGGGTGCTCTGATTTCCTCCCAGATTCCGAAGACATACAGCTAGGGTTCAGGTTAGTGAATTTTGAGCATGCTCTGTTGGTGCTAGAAGTGGTTGCCCCCAGCATGATCCTTGAGCAGCGTTAGTCGTTGATGTAAATGACACATTTGACTGCTGGTTCAATGTTTCATTGTACCAGTGGCAAGTAAGGCTAATTCCAATCATTCCTGCACTGGAAAACTGACCTTTTAACTGCCCTTTCGAACTCTCTGCTTTGACTGTGGACTAAGGGAGACATGAGAAGAGCAAGGTGACCTTAAGCTGATTTGAAGCCTTGTGCAGTGATTACAGGGAGAAGGCAGGAGATTGGGGTTGAGCAGGATAATAAATCAGCCAAGAGAGACTTGATGGGTAAAATGACCTAGTACTGCTCCTGTGCCTCATGGTCTAGGTGAGCAACAGCAAGGTCACCCTCTTCCAAAGGAGTCCTCCTCACCTGTTTTCAGAAGGGCCACCATGTTCTTTGATGCTTTGTTTTGGCCGAATGGGAACATTTTCTGCAGCCACAGTACCTGCAGTGCTGGCGGTCTATGGTTTCAGCACATCTTTGTCAACACAGTGCCACCGTCAACCTAATGGATAATGATCTTGTTGACACAGCTGCACCCCTGTGATTTTAGTTACCATTTATGATCTCACTGAAGGTAGCTGAAGGCTCTTAAAATATCAATATAGGTTGCAGTAGAAATGGGTTGAAGGTTGGTGCTTCTTGTTATTAACAGCTTCTTGAAACATAATTACTGACTATTTCTCTGTCTCTTTCATAGCACCAAGGATTGTTCATTATGGGGTGAAGAAACTTCATAAGTTACAATATCTTTGGAGTATTATACCAAAAACATAAATCATTAATTAGTCATAGAACTCTACAGCACAGAAGCAGGCCCTTTGGCCCATCTAGTCTGTGATGAACTTCAGCTCTGCCAGCATATTACCAGGACCTATCGTGATCTCTGTTGTTTACTCTGTTTCCTGGGACTAGGTATTCCCTTGGTTTTAACTTCCTTGGGACACTTTGCCACATTTAATGTGCTATTTAAATAATGTTTCTAATTTTTTTAATGCAAGTTGCTACTTAGTGCCAGAAAAGGACAAGAATATTATCTGCCCCTCTCCTGGCCTGTTCCTCCCACTTGGAGGCAATGTAGCATCCACACCAGGACTATCTGACTTAAAAACAGATACTTTCCCCAAGCAGTAAGGCTGATCAGCATCTCCACTCTGCCAACCAGAGTTACATTATCATTTCCTATCAGTGTCACCTCCTGTATCTACCTAGCGTCACTTTATATACGTATAATTAATCTATGTATATAAGCTATCATGTGTATTTATATTGTGTGTTCTTTTATCATTGTATTCTTTATGATTAATGATTCCAGGATTAAATGACTTGTTATGTGAAGAGTGTTTGGCTCTGGGCCTGTATTCACTAGAATTCAGAAGAATGAGGGATTACCTCACAGAAGCCTATCAAACGGTGAAAGGCTTTGATAGAGTGCATGTGGAGAGGATGGTTCCTACAGTGGGAGAGTAAGACCAGAGAACACAGCCCCAGAATAGAGGGGAGTCTTTTTAGAACGGAGATGATGAGGAATTTCTTTAGCCAGAGATTGATGAATCTATGGAATTATTTGCCACAGCCAGCCGTGGAGGCCAATTCTTTATATATATTTAAGGCAGAGCTTGATAGATTCTTGATTGGTCAGGGCATGTGGTGATATGAGGAGAAGGCAGGAAATTGGGGCTGAGAGGAAAAGTGGATGAGCCATGATGAAATGGCAGAGCAGACTCGATGGGCCAAATGGCCTAATTCTGTATCTTATGGTCGTACCTTAGTGTGTTTTCTATATGCTGCATCAGATCTGGAGTAACAATTATTTGATTCTCCTTTATACTTGCGTACTGGAAATTACATTTGTAAGAATTATTTGTACTTATGAATTAAGAATTATTTGTACAAAACATGAGGAAGTTACTGGCTGATTGGAATCAGAAAATGATGTCTGTATTTAGAAAGGATGTTGAAATGTAAATGAGTGACAGCACAGTACGAAGACAATAGTTTTCTTTGGAAACAACATAAACCAAATGTAAGGTGTGGGAAACAAGTAAGGAAGTTATGGAACCTATGACAATTAAAGAGGTGGAAGTACTGGCGCTTTTAAGAAATTTAAAAGTGGATAAATCTCCGGGTCCTGACAGGATATTCCCCAGGACCTTGAGGGAAGTTTGTGTAGAGATAGCAGGAGCTCTGACGGAGATCTTTAAGATGTCATTAGAAACGGGGATTGTGCCGGAGGATTGGCATATTGCTCATGTGGTTCCATTGTTTAAAAAGGGTTCTAGAAGTAAGCCTAGCAATTATAAACCTGTCAGTTTGACATCAGTGGTGGGTAAATTAATGGAAAGTATTCTTAGAGATAGTATTAATAATTATCTGGATAGACAGGATCTGATTAGGAGTAGCCAGTATGGATTTGTGCGTGGAAGGTCATGTTTGACAAACCTTATTGAATTTTTTGAAGAAGTTACGAGGAATGTTGACGAGGGTAAGGCAGTGGATGTAGTCTATATGGACTTCAGCAAAGCCTTTCACAAAGTTCCACATGGAAGGTTAGTTAAGAAGGTTCAGTCGTTAGGTATTAATGCTGGAGTAATAAAATGGATTCAACAGTGGCTAGATGGGAGATGCCAGAGAGTAGTGGTGGATAATCGTTTATCGGGATGGAGGCCGGTGACTAGCGGGGTGCCTCAGGGATCTGTTTTGGGCCCAATGTTGTTTGTAATATACATAAATGATCTGGATGATGGGGTGGTAAATTGGATTAGTAAGTATGCCGATGATACTAAGGCAGGAGGTGTTGTGGATAATGAGGTGGGTTTTCAAAGCTTGCAGGGAGATTTATGCCGGTTAGAAGAATGGGCTGAACGTTGGCAGATAGAGTTTAATGCTGAGAAGTGTGAGGTTCTACATTTTGGCAGGAATAATCCAAATAGAACATACAGAGTAAATGGTAGGGCATTGAGGAATGCAGAGGAACAGAGAAATCTAGGAATAACAGTGCATAACTCCCTGAAGGTGGAGTCTCATGTAGATAGGGTGGTGAAGAAGGCTTTTGGAATGCTGGCCTTTATAAATCAAAGCATTGAGTACAGAAGTTGGGATGTAATGTTAAAATTGTACAAGGCATTGGTAAGGCCAAATTTAGAATATTGTGTGCAGTTCTGGTCACCGAATTATAGGAAAGATATCAATAAATTAGAGAGAGTGCAGAGACGATTTACTAGGATGTTCCCTGGGTTTCAGCACTTAAGTTACAGAGAAAGGTTGAACAAGTTCGGTCTCTATTCATTGGAGCGTAGAAGGTTGAGGGGGGATTTGATCGAGGTATTTAAAATTTTGAGAGGGATAGATAGAGTTGACGTGAATAGGCTGTTTCCATTGAGAGTAGGGGAGATTCAAACGAGAGGACATGATTTGAGAGTTAGGGGGCAGAAGTTTAAGGGAAACACAAGGGGGTATTTCTTTACTCAGAAAGTGATAGCTGTGTGGAATGAGCTTCCTGTAGAAGTAGTAGAGGCCAGTTCAGTTGTGTCATTTAAGGTAAAATTGGATAGGTATATGGACAGGAAAGGGGTGGAGTGTTATGGGCTGAGTGCGGGTAGGTGGGACTAGGTGAGATTAAGAGTTCGGCACGGACTAGGAGGGCCGAGATGGCCTGTTTCCATGCTGTGATTGTTATATGGTGAAATATCAACAGGCCAGAAGAGAAGATTCTTCCCAAGCAGCTTTTCAATGAGCAGCTGACAACTCTTGTGGTCTGTGGAAAGTTTTACGTGATGGTAGATGACCTGTCAATCTTAAAAAAAAAAATGACATCCCATGCACCATCATAGAATGATAGGGTAATAGAAAATTACAGCACAGAAACATTTCCTTTGGTTATCTAGTCCGTACTGATCCATTTAAACTGCCGACAACCGACACTGGGACCATAGCCCTCCATACCCCTCCGTACCCCTAGCATCCATGTACCTATCCAAACTTCTCTTAAACATTGAAATCAAGCTTGCATGCACCACTTGTGCCGGCAGCTCACCCTACACTCTCACGACCTCTGAGTGAAGAAGTTTCCTCTCCATGTTCCCTTTAAACTTTTCAACTTTCACTCTTAACCTATGACGTCTGGTTGTAGTCCCATCCAACCTCAATAGAAAAAGTCTGCTTGCATTTACCCTATCTATGTCCCTCATAATTTTGTATACCTCTATCAACTTTCCTCTCAATCTTCTACATTTTAAAGAATACAGTCCTAACCTATTCATTCTCTCCTTATAATGCAGGTCTTCTAGAATTGGCAACATCCTTGTAAATTTTCTCTGTTTTTTTTTTCATCCTTATTTACACCTTTCCCATATGTAGGTGACCAAACTCCAGGCCATGCCACTCAGGGAGTTGTGGTAATATTATTTTGTGACTGTCTGTGTTGTCGTAACCATGTGTGACTGAATACTGTATACTGCATTTGGCTCCTTGGCTTTGAAGGAACGAAGTTTCAACATGTATATGTTTGAGTGAGAATTGAACTTGCATAAAATATAAAACAGCTGACAAAAAAATAAGAAGGGCTTATCAAAGGAATTTCTGATTTCCAATGCAACTAGTGGGCTTGATGCAGGGTCTGCTAATCTTAATGTTTATAAGTTATTTAAGATTTTAAGAAGTTTAAATTGGCCGAAGGAAGAGCAAGTGAAGAAGATAGCACGCTTGCAGTGAGTGAGAGAGTTCTGCAAATGTGTGGGGAAAGAAAAATAGCAGCAGAAAGGTATTGCCAATTTGTAAAAGATAGGGTACACACTGTGACGCTCACAGCCAGTAAAGGGTATTATTTAAGGAGATGTGGAAATATGTTGGAGTCATCACTTAACATTGAGAGCAGCAGTAAATAAAGACACAAGTGTTGAATGGTTCTGCAGAAAGTGTGGAAATTAAATCAGACCTAATCACAGACACATTTATTACTCTGGTCAGACAATTATATATAATTCTGGTTGCTAAGATACAAACGTGACAACTGTTATGAAAAAAATAGTCATGCGGCTGCTCCTTAAAAAGGATTAGTGCAATGAGCTGAACAGGGAGCAAAGTACACAGGTGCAACAAAATAAGGACCAGTGTCCTAACTAGACATGGCAGGGGAGACAGTGGGTGGAGATGGTGCTTCCTTAAGAAAGGTGCTAGTGGAATAAACCTGACATTAATGTTTTCTGAAATAAAGGCCAAAAGGTAGATGGGTTCTGAATGAGAAAGGGCAGGGTATGACGCACAGAATGCTGGTGGAGGAGCACATCAGGTCAGGCAGCATCTGTGGAAATGAGTAAATGGTTGACGTTTTAGCCGAGACCCGTCCTCAGCACTGGAAGGGAAGGAGGAAGGCAGCAGGACAACAAGGAGGGGAGAGGGAGAGGACTAGCTGGGAGGTGACAGCTGAAGCCAGGTGGGTGGGAAAGGTCAAGGGCTGGAGAAGAAGGAATCTGATAGGAGAGTGGACCATGGGAGGAAGGGAAGGAGGAGGAGGAGGACCGGTGGGAGGTGAGAGGCAACTGAGAAGAGGTAAGAGGCCAGATTAGGGAATATAAGAAGAGGGAAGTGGGGGGGGGGAGGTTACCAGAAGGAGAAATCAATGTTCATTCCATCATGTTGGAGGTGACCTAGTCAGAATGGGGTGTTGCTCCTCCATCCTGAGTGTGGGCTCATCATGGCAAAAGAGGAGGTCGTGGACCAAAACAATGGAATGGGAATTAAAATGGTGAGTCACCAGGAAATTCCACTTTTGGCGGATCTTGGTTTCAGTTAACCCTCACCTCTTGTGTTTTTTTTAAATTCCTACTTGTATCAGCCCAACCTGGGTCCCTTTGTTCACCTCATTCATCTCTCCCCAAGGCCTCTGGACCTAGCCTTCCCCCTCCACTCTCTCACCAGGCTCCATCTGTTTTTTAAACTTATGTATTCATCAATTTCTTACTAGCATGCATCTCAACACTCCCTTCCCAACCCCAGGGTCCCTATCCCTTCCTCCCCAACCGACTCATCCACTCTATATCTGGTTTCATCTATCACATACCAGCCTCTGCCCCACCCCTCCCCCTCACCCTCTCAGTTTTATATACTCTGTCTTTCCTCTCTGGTCTCAATCCTATTGCAGGGTCTTGACCGAAAGTATCAGCATTCCATTTCCTCCACAAATTGTCTGTCCTGGTGAGGTGGTGGGGGTGGGGGGGGGGGGGGGAGAGACGGTGTGTGTCCGTGTGTGTCCGTCCGCCCGTCCATATTTCGACATTTGCTCTCACCTGTGACTCCAGAGCATGGAATGAGATAAACTAAGAATGTGGTAGCTAGATTTGGGCAATTCTTAGAATGAGTAACTAAGGATTGTCCCAGCTGTCCAAACAAGAGTAATGCATAGAACTGTCTAGACCAGGGGTGGCCAACCTGTGGCACACACCCCAAAAATGGCACATTGGATGATTAGAAGTGGCGCATTGCACCCCAGTGATAATAATAAAAAAGTAAGCCTACTCAATGCAAAAAGTATTACCCGAAAACCGATTTGTAGAAAAAAATCTATAACAGGAATTCAAGTAGCTTAGAGCTAGAAATGGATTTTACTGAGAGTAAATCTAAAACTTAAAAAATTTATTATTTTGTGCATATCTTTTGGCGAGTGTTATCTTCTTTCACATTAATCTGTTTTCAATTTTTAAAAAATGTTCAATGAGTCAAATTAGGAAAGAAGGACTTTTGTTCTGCAGTCGTTCCATCACTGTTCAATACACGTTTGACACTTGTTTGACCCTGAGGCGTCACAGGTTTTTGCCTGTCAGTTCACAACTGACACTCATGCGCTACAGAGTTGTGCTTTGTTCATCCTTTGTAAACATTTGCAATTCTGTACTTTTTTGAAAATTAAGCCTTGATTTTACATTCAGTTACCTATCACAGTGCAAAAGAAAGTGAGCAAAAGAAAAGCAGAAAGTGATAGTAAGCGTGAATTCAATGAACAGTGGGAAAATGAGTTTTTATTTATAGTGGGTCCGTCAGGAAAACTGTTGTACATTGTTTGTGAAAACACTTTCTCACATAACAGAAGACATGATCTTAATAGACACTATAAAACACAACATCAGACTGAAATAGTAGGAAAACTGAAGCTAGTGCTTGGGTCTGAGTTACGAAAAGAATATTTGATTAAGAAAAAGGAAGAAATCAAAAGAAGACAAAATATATTTGTTAAAAGTCTCATTAAGGTAAGTAATGGTTATATATTAAATCAATATATCATGTAAAAATGCTAAATATATGTATATTAACATTTTTACAAGAATTGAATGGGGGTACAAGAGTTGTATGGCGCATCTGAACTCGTGCATTAAAAATTCACATATGGAATGTAAAAGGTTGGCCATCACTGGTCTAGACACATTGGAAGCAGGCATACATCTCCTGGTTTGTGTGATCCTTTTTGTGACATATGTGAGACATATTCTTTTAACAGTTTTTGTAATTAAGCCACTCAAGCAATTTGAAGCATTGAACTGTAGTTTTCAATGAAATTTTATCAAGTTGCGTAAAGATAATCACCTAAAAAATTGTCCTTTAGTCAATAATGCTAAATGCATGATTTAGTAATGTGTTGAACTTTGTCTCAACATTTGCTTTAAGTGAAAGTAATAGGACTTAAGTTTGACAAATGATAAACAATGCAAATACAATGCTTTATTGACCAATGAATTATCTTTCTCTAAGCAGCATTGAACAGCAGAAAACTGGTGAATAATGAATGTTTAAACAAAGTCCTTCTCCCAAGAAAGTATTAAAAATCAGATGAAAGCCAGGATCTTACAAAAGGAAGAAAATACTTAGCATTGTTAATATTTGGTAGGTGTCATCAGCAAATGCTCTTTGCTTAAGGTATGGGGATTGAGAAAGCAGAGCTGATTCATGGTGTTATTGCTTCAGGAGTTTAGTAACACTGATAATATTTGGGGTAATGTGGAGGATAGAGGTAGCTGGGGAAGAGGTTTCATTCCTTGCCTGCGCATAGCAAATGTCAGTTCAAAAATGGGGATGCTTCAGCCCACCTCTGGCTGACTGTACAGTCGGCCCTCCTTATCCGTGGGGGATTGGTTCCAGGACCCCCAGCGGATACCAAAAAACGCGGATGCTCAAGTCCCCTTTTTAACCTGTCTGTGTGGTGGACTTTAGGACCTGGCGCAGCTCTGAATCCGCGGTGTTTCTGTTCATGAAAATAATAACGGTCACGATTGGAAAATAAAGTGGAAGTAATAAAGCGATCGGAAAGAGGTGAAACACCATCCGTCATTGGAAAAGCGTTAGGCTACAGTCGGTCTGCGATCGGAACAATTTTCATGGAGCATGTGAAAGGCCCTGCCCCAATGAAAGCTGCAATTATTACTAAGCAACACAGTGATTTAGTTATTGAAGTACATATGTTTCTTAAGTGTTATATATCCATAGAAAGGTAAAATATATACTATATACTAAGACAAATGTTTGACTAACTGACACTAAATAATACCGGATGTACCTGTTCCGACTTCAAATCCGACTTAAAGATGGATTCAGGAACGGAACTCGTTCATAACCCTGGGACTGCCTGTACTTTTAAATTATCTCTAGATTACTTATAATACCTAATACAGTGTAAATGCTATGTAAATTGTTGTTATACTGTATTGTTTAGGGAATAATGACAAGAAAAAATAGTCTGTACATGCTCAAACAATGAGTGCTGGAGAGAGAACTTCTGGGTTTTCCCGATCCGCGGTTCGTTGAATCCGCATATGCGGAACCCGTGGATAAAGAGGGCCGACTGTAATTCTTTGATGAAGCAATACATCAATTAACCTTCTTTGCCCATAAATCTGCCTTAGGATGTAAATCAAGGGTCTGTTTGTGGTGGGTCACTATTTTATTTCACATACAAATCAAATATGTCTGCAAGTAATTTGCATTAAAGCAATACCATAAATAGAACCCAGAGAAGTGCATTTGGTGTCTTGTATCTGCTCCCCCATTCAATAAAACCATGGCTGAACTTTTAACTAGTTATCTTCTCCTGCACTAACCTATGTCCCTTGATTTCCTTAACAGCTAAAATATCTATCAGTCTTTCCCTTTTTTTTAAATATACCCAGTGACTGACCTTCCACTGTGTTCTTCAACAGAGAATTTTAAAGCTCCCTTATCTTTTGTGTGAGCAAATGCCTTCCTATTTCAGAATCAGAATCAAAGTCAGGTTTAATATCACCAGATTATGTAATGAAATTTGTTGTTTTACGGCAGCAGTCTATTGCAATACAAAGTAATAAAAACTATAAATTACAGTAAGTTATATATAAAAGATCAATGAATAGTGCAAAAAGAGAGGAAAGATATGGAGGAAGTGTTGGAGTTCATTACCCATTCAGGAATCTGATGGCGGAGGGGAAGAAGCTGCTCCTGAAACATTGTGTGTGTCTTCAGGCACCTCGTTGATGGTATCAAATGAGAAGAGGACATGTCCTGGGTAATGGGGGTCCTTAATGATAGATCCTGCCACCTTCTGGCATTGCTGTTTGAAGGTATTGTGGATGTTGGGGAGGAAGAGCCCGTGACAGCACTGGCTGACTTTACAACTTTTGTCGGCTTTTTTCCAGTCTTATGCAGTGGTCCCTCCAAAGTGGAGGTGATGGGCAGGTGAGAACAGGTAAGAGGCCAAAGTAGTGAATTGAAAAATGGGGAAGAGGAAAAGGTTTTTTTTTTACCTGAAGGAGAAATTGATGTTCATGCCTTCAGGTTGGAATGTCCCCAAATGGGGCATGAGATGTTGCCTCAATGTGGCCTTAACATGACACAAGTGATATGTTAGAATGGGAATAGGAATTAAAATGGCTGACCACTGGGAAATTCCACTTTTGGTGGATGGAGTGGAGATGCTCGACAAAGTGGTCCCCCAGTTTATGTCTTGCCTCACCAGTGTAGAGGAGGCAGCATCAAAGATGAAGTGAATGCAAATATACAGGAAATGGAGGAGATGAGGGTGAGGGCCACATCATTGGTAGAGGAAGGGAAACCCCATTCTTTGAAGGAGGACCTCTCTAATGTCCTGGAAAGGAAACCTGAATCCTGGGATCAGATGCTGCAGAAACGAAGAAACTGAGCAAAGGGTGCAGCTTTTTTTTTTACAGGAAACAGAGTGCAAAGAGGGAAAATCGGGATGGTCATGGGAATCAGTAAGCTTATAAAATATGTCAATAGACCGTTTGTCTCCGGAGGAGACAGAGATCTCAAGAAAAGGGATCCTTACCACCATGTGTCTTTCTGAGAGTCTCTGAAACATCCCATTTGTATCAGTCTCTATCACCTTCCCTGTTAGTGTGTTCCAGGCACCTGCCACTCTATATATTAAAAAAAAAATCACAGACATCTTCCCTAAACTTTCCACCACTCACTTTAAAAGGATGCCCTCGGTTGTTGGACATGGCAAAAGAAAAAAAGGCATTTGCATCTCATCCTCTTTAGCTCCAAAGCCTTAGCTTGCTCAACCTATCTTCATAAAACTGGGTCCCTAATCCAGGTGGCATTCTGGTAAATCTCCTCTGCACCTTTTCTAAAGCTTCCACATCCTTCCTATAATGAGGAGACCAGAACTGAGCACAATATTTCAAGTGTGGTCCAGCCAGAGCTTTATACAGCTGCTACAATACTTCATGACTCTTGAACTCAATCTCTTGACTATGAAGGCCAACACACCACCTGTCTTTTTTATCACCTTATCAGCTTGTGTTGTCTCTGTTCCTCATGTTAAAGCAGAGTCTACACTGTAAATGCACATTATTGGTCATAAAACCCTTTGAGTGGTGCCAAAGTGTCATAAGAGGTGCTGAGTTGTGGAAATCCTTTTTTATTTGGAAATGTATCACTGCTCCTTTGAGCAGATTTCTGATACAAAGACAAGGGATTCTGCTGGAAATCCAGAGCCCCACACACACACAATGCTGGAGGAACTCAGTGGGTCAGGCAGCATCTATAGAGAGGAATAAACAGTTGACATTTTGGACCGAGACCCTTCATCAGCAGTGGAAAGGAAGAGGGAAGAAGTCAGGAAAAGGAGGGGAGGCAGGGGAGGGAGGTGAAAGCTGAAAGGTGAAACTAGGTGAGTATGGGCGGGGGAGGAGGGGATGTAGGATGAAGTGAGAAGCTGCGAGGTTGTAGGTGGAAGAGGTAAATAGATAAAGAAGGAAACTGATTGGAGAGGATAGTGGACCATGGGACAAAGGGAAGGAAGAAGGGCACCAGACAGAAATAATGGGAGAAGAGAAGAGGGGGGTACAGAATGGGGAATGGATAAAGAGAAGGGGAGGGAGCGATATTACTAAAAGTTAGAGGAATTGATTATTGCTTGTGCAGTCAACTCAATTGCGCTGCAAAAATGCCTTTCCTTTTTCTCCGCTCCATCTGTTCCCAGGATGAGGCTTTCCTTTCCAGGACACCAGAAACGTACTCCTCCTTCAAAAACAGAGTTTCCCTTCTGCCACCATTGATGCTGACCTCACCTACATCTCCTCCATTTCCCAGACATTCATGTTCACCCCATTTCCCCGGCAGCTTAACAGGGGTAGTGTTCCTCTCAACCTTACCTACCACCTCATGAGTCTTTTGGATCCAACACATCATTCTCCACAACTTCTGCCATCTTCAACAGGGTCCCACTACCAAGCATATCCTTACCTCCCACCCTCCACTGGGATCATGTCCTCCATGATTCCTTGTCCATCCATCCCTCCCCACTGATCTCTCTCGGCATATATCCCTGCAAGTGGTCAAATGCTATGACTGCCCATTCACCTCCATTCAGGACCCCAGACTGTCCTTCCAGGTCAGGCAACACTTCACCTACGGATCTGTTGTGAGACCTGCTGCAAATTGAGGGATCAATTTGTCAAGCACCTCTGCTCCATCCGACAAAAGTGGAATTTCCTTGTGGCTGACGATCTTAACTCCTGTTCTGACGTGTGGATTCGTGGCCTCCTCTTGTGCCACAGCTAGGCCACTCTTGGGGTGGGGGAGCAATGCCTTGTATTTGATTCGGGTACCCTCCAACCTGATGGCATGAACGTCGATTTCTCCTTCCAGTTTAAAAAAAAAAAAATTCCCTCCCTGTTCTCCTTCTGTTCCCCACTCTGGCCACTTCCCTTTTCTTACTTGCCCATCACCTCCCCCTGGCACCCTTCTTCTCTCTAGCGTGTTTCTCGTCTTTCACTGTGAGGTTTATTCCTTTCACCTAAGGCAATTTTCTTTGTGTAGATGAAAATAATCTTTATTCATAATAATGAAAAAAATTACAAGAACAAACCATGCAATGCTTTTCATTCTTACATTCCTAGTCAATGTGTTACTTAATGTTCTGTTACATTATTTAAAACCAATAGGACTGTCGCCACTCAATGTGGCCCCTTTGGGGTGGTACACTACTACTAGAATTGAGGAGCTCCCTCAGCCCTGCCTTGCAGCTGAAGAACCTTGTTCTGTGGTCCTCCCTCCCATGAAGCCCTTGTGGTGGCTGCACCAAGCCTCAGTACTCCTGGAGCCTGGAATGTGCCAGTTGGCAGCACTCCTCTCTGGGCATCTCTTCCATAAGTTCCCTAGTCGGATGTACTTAAATCCAGCCACCAAGACTCCACCTCCGTTCGGACAAGTGAAGCATGCCGCTTGTTTAATTAGGGTTCTATGTATTTGGCTGATGTTCAAGAACATTTGTGTGGTTGTTCTGCGAGGAGTTTATCTTTCTAATGCTGACAAAAGGCTGTCACATAGACAAATGTACGGTTGCCTGGTTACAGTTTATTGGTGTAATCCAGTTCCCAGGCTAGATCGCTCTGAATTCCAATGCTTCAGAGATACCATTGGTTATAACTAGATTCAGTGGTGTAAGATTGTCCAGAGAGGTGTGCACTTTGTTGCAATAATCTTCCACTGCACAAGTAGGAAATTAATTAAATCAGTATTGGCCAGAAGGATTTCCAAGAATTCATGCTAAGCTGAGATAGTACCAGGCTCCCTCCAGGTTTGAAGGGCTCCAATCATATTATTAAATTCAACCATCTAATGTCTGTACCTACAAACTAATTTCATCTCTCCCTTTACACTTTTAGTAGTTGTTCTTTCATGTGTGCTTTTGTTGTTCATTGCAATAACACAGATTTTATCATATAGTGATTTTCTTTTTAGGGTTGGGGTCAGTAGATTGTGGGCATTGCCGCTGGGAGCATGGCAACATTTGCAGGCTGCTCTCAGCACTTCCTCGCTCCGTTTTTGTTGTGTATGCCTATCACTGTACACGTGAAAATTTCTGAGAGCTGAAAGTACGGCTTTTCAGGGCGTTGTTGATGGCAACCCAACCTCACCTTAGTCTGCCAAAGTACACCCTTCAGTGAATTGCAAGCACCCGTATCTGGGCTGGATATTGAGTGGTGTAATGGCATTCAGCTCTGCCAGCTCTTGCTTGCCAATATGCCTCATTGCTGCAGAATGATTGACGGCCATCCCTAAAGACTTTGAGTCCAGCTGGTCCACCCCTGCAGGCAAGATAATGACAGTTTCAATACCTGACACACGTGGGCAGCATGAATGTGTCATCATGACAATGCAGTGGAAATTATTCCCCACCATTAACAATTAAGACAGCATTAATAAGGTTAATTATATTTATAGACTGATTGTGCTCATTAGCACTTGAGCCTTTGGCTGTGGGTGAGCAATTTTAGCAATTATTAAGTTTGTGTTATGAATTTTCCATATGTCATTAACTGATATTTAAGAGATTGAATGGATGAAAGAAAAATGGGCCATGTGGGAGGGAAGGATTAGATTGATCTTTGAGTTGATTAAAGAGTTAGCATAGCATTGTGGGCCAAAGGGTCTGTACTTTCTATATTCAGTGTTCTATGCTCATTACCTTGGGCTAACCACTGTTCAGGCTGTGCTCTCTTCTCACTACTGCCATCAGGAAGGACAAAAACTTTGGGTCCCACACAACCTTGTTCAGGAACAGTTGCCCCTCAACTGTCAGGCTCTTGAACGAAAGGGTATGACTTCATTCAACACTGAACTGTTTCCACAATCAATGGACTCTCTATCAAAGACTCTATAACTCATAAAACATGAGAAATTCTGCGGTTGCTGGAAATGCAAAATACTGGAGGAACTCAGAAGGTTAGGCAGCATATGTGGAGATGAATGAACAGTTGATATTTTGGGCTGAGACACTTCTTCAGAACCCTTCCTCTATAACTCATGTTCACAGCATTATTTATTTATTGCATTTGCACAGTTTTCTTTTGCGCATTGGTTGTTTGTCAGTCTTAAAAGGACTCTTCTTGTATTTGCACAGTTTAATGTATTTTGCAAACTGATTGAATGCCCATGTTGGTGCAGTTTTTCATTATCATTATCATTCCATTACGGATTCATTTTGTATGTTCACAAAATGAATCTCAGGGTTGTAATTGTGACATAAATGTACTTTGATAATAAATTTTCTTCGGACTTTGTGTAATTTTTCATTGATTTCTTATTTTACTTTGATTGCCTGCAAGAAAACTAATCTCAAGATATTATATGGTGTCATATAGTACTTTGATAATAAATTTACTTTTAACTTAACTAGGGCTATTTTTTTTCTCTTGTCATTTTTCTAAAGCTATTATGATTAAATATTCAATATTAACCTGACTTACAGATGTACTCAACCTGAGGTCCATGGGCCCCTTGTTTACTGGTGTTGGTACATGACATAAAAAAGGTTGGGAACCCCTGCTTTAAGCATTACATTTCAGAGCAATTTTTTTTTTTTTTGGAAACGCTGACATTTATGTGGACAATCCACATTTATATATTTTGATACAAATGACTAAATTGCCACAAGTAGCAAATCACTAGTGGTTTTCGGGTAGGACTTCAACAGCAGAGATATGCTGAGATATGTGAAAATCAGTTATAACAACAGAGTGCTATACAGCTCAATAATGCATCACCAGTTTGTTACGGAACCATTAATGGATAATGCTATCACAATATCTAATCTGATATTTCAGGTGCATCATGACAATGATCAACTTTGTGGGTTCAAAGTCCACAGTGTGAATTGAAACTAGATTAAAGCTGACACTCTGGACAGACAAAGCAGATAGCCTTGGAGCTTAAGAACCCGAAATTAATTCTATAAACATATGATTTTGAAAATGGTTCCAATGAATCCATAGTAATTTTCTGTTTTATTTGTTGGTTTCATGTATTATGGATGCTACAGACAAAGGCAATATTTATTGTTTAGCCTTGATTCCCCTTGAAACACACAAGCATAAAATATGTGGTGAAAGAGGCTGTCAGACACATTAAGGCTGCTTTGACATTCAAAAACATCCTGACTAATCTTCTACCTTTGTTATTTTTCTTCACTGCCCCATTTTTCACAATTCTCTAAATATCCAGTTCCATCAGGATGATTAGGAACTACTTTCTTGAATCACTGCATCCTCATGATGTGGGTACTAGTGCAGTTGAACAGGGAGCATAAGAAATCATTGATTTCTCTTAACTTCTGGTAGTTTCTCCCCCCCTTCCCCTCTTTCTCTATCCATTCTGGCTCCTCTCTTACACCTTCTCCCCATCTGCCATACTTCCCTCTGGTGCCCCTTCTTCCCTTGCTCTCATGTTCCACTCTCCTCTCCAGTCAGATTCCTCCTTCATTTGCTCTTGACTTCCACCTATCACCTCCCAGCTTCTCTCTTCATCCTTCAATCCCCTCCTCCCCCACCCACACTCACCTACCTTCCCCCGCCCCTTGTTTTACCTTTCACTTTCCAGTTTGTACTTCCCGGAACCCACCTTCTTATTCTGACTTCTTCCCCCTTCCTCTATACTCCTGATGAAGGGGCTCGGGCTGAAATGTTAATTGCTTATTGCTCTCTTGCTGAGTTCCTCCAGCATTTTGTCTCTGTGGCATCTATATCTGCAGAATTTTATGTTTGTACCAGAAGTCTGCTCAGTTCCAAAGAAAGAACAGTGATGCATTTCCAAGATTTAAAAAAAGATTTCCACACCATTCAGCATCATTTGTGTCATTTTGACGTTACCCAAAGGATATTATGACTAGTAATGTACATTTAGATTGTAGACTCTGCTTTAACATGAGGAACAAAGACTACGCAAGTTGATAAGGTGATAAAGAAGACAAGTGGTGTGTTGGCCTTCATAGTCAGGAGACTAAGTTCAAGAGTCACGAGGTATTGTGGCAGCTGTATAAAACTCTGGTTAGACCACACTTGGAATATTGTGTTCATTTCTGGTCTCCTCATTAAAGGAAGGATGTGGAAATTAGAAAAGGTGCAGTGGAGATTACCAGGATGCTAGCTGGATTAGAGAACCAATATTATGAAGACAGCTTAAGCAATCTAGGGCTTTCTCTTTGGGGCAAAGGAGGATGAGAGGAGATTTGATAGTTACATAAGATGCAAATGCCTTATTTTTTGCCTTGGTGGCAATGTCCCATACCTGACAACATCCTTCTAAAGTGAGTGGTGAAAAGTTTAAGGAAGATTGTGATTTTTTTTCTCTATATAGAGAGGCAAGTGCCTGGAACAGACTGCCAGGGATGTGATAGAGGCTGATACAATTGGGATGTAGGCTCTCAGAAAGACACATGAATGTAAAAGAAAATGCAGAGTTATGCGTTACAGTTTGCTTGATCATGGAGTAGGTTTATACAGGTTGACACAACGTGGTGGGCTTTACTATTCTATGTAACCAAGGCCAATACCTACAGAAACTGCCAATTTAATGCCGAGCAAGTAATCTAATTTGAGATAAAGTTATCGGGTAGATTTGTAGTCATGAGTATAGATAAAGTAAACCGTCACAATCTATACCCAGGGTTGGGGAGTCAAAACCAGAGTACAGGTTTATGGCAAGTCTGAACAATGCAACACAGATACAGGACTTGCTCAACCAGCCTAGATTGATTACATTGTTCACCCAGCTCGTCCCAGTTCCCTGTGTCATCCCCCCATGTACCTGTGCATGTACTTGGTAAATGATATTGTAACCATTTCAACAACTTCCTCATATTATCCAACCTCTGGGGAAAAAGGTTCCTTTTAAACCTTTCCCACTTGCCCTAAATGTTTGCTCCCTAGTTTTGGATTCCCCTATCCTGGTGAAAAGATTGTTATCATCCCCCTTATCTTTGCCTCTCATAATTTTAAATATTCCTGTTGTCCCTCTTTCTCCTTAAGTTCCAAGGAATAAAGACCTAGTCATGTCAACTTCTCCCTATGGCTCAGGTATTCTAATCCTGGCAATATCATTGTCAATCTTTTCTGCATTCATTCCAGTTTAAATATGTCTTTCCTGTAAAAGTGAATGATTCTGTACACAGTACTCCATCTGAAACCAATGTGCCAACACAATGCACCAATTAAAGACCAGTGTGCTAAATACCTCTCTTCACCACCCTATCTACACTTGTACTCAGAATTCCTTCTGTTCCATTACACTCCCTAGTGTCCTATCATTCGTAGTACAAGTCCTACTGGTATATACTTCCCAAAATACATAATTTCATATTTATTTGTACCAAAATCCACTTTCCACTTCTTGGCTGATTTTCACCTGTTATCTGTGATAATCTTCGCTATCATTGACGCCTGCTAAAGATTGTGACCTCCATTGGTCGTGGTCGACCATGGGTACTGCGCCTCTGGTAGTCACTGGGAGTGGCTTCTCCAGGGCACAGGCCAGGGCAGAGTTGATGTGGAGATCCGTCTGTTGCCCATGCAGTGGGACCCCCCTCTCTCAATGCTGATGACAGGTCCAAAGGAACGACGAAAGTCGATACAGTTTGGTGCCAGCGGCATCGCAGGAGTTGCCGTGCCGGTGCTGGGTACAGCAGTTAGCCACCTTCAGGACTCTGACTGCGGATTTTTCCCTTCGGGTTTACTCCCAAAGCCTTTCCTGTGTGCGGGTATAGCCGCAAGTCAGCGGAAGTTTGAAATTAGCCATATAACAATTACAGCACGGAAACAGGCCATCTTGGCCCTTCTAGTCCGTGCCGAACGCTTAATCACACCTGCATCAGACCATAACCCTCCATTCCTTTCCTGTTCATATACCTATCCAATTTTTTTTAAAAGACGGTCTTGAACCTGCCTCCACCACTTCTACTGGAAACTCGTTCCACACAGCTACCACTCTCTGAGTAAAGAAGTTCCTCCTTGTGTTACCCCTAAATTTTTGTCCCTTAACTCTCAATTCATGTCCTCTTGTTTGAATCTCCCTTACTCTCAACTTATCCACGTCAACTCTATCTATCCCCCTCATAATTTTAAATTCCTCTATCAAGTATACTTCTCTTCGGTATTCACCACTGAGAGGGAACTTGATGACAGTGAGGACAATATGAATGAGGTTGATGTTCTGGAGCATGTTGATGTTAAGGAAGAGGAGGTGTTGGAGTTGTTAAAATACATTAGGACGGATAAGTCCCCGGCGCCTGACGGAATATTCCCCAGGCTGCTCCACGAGGCAAGGGAAGAAATTGATGGACCTCTGGCTAGGATCTTTATGTCCTCGTTGTCCACTGGAATGGTGCTGGAGGATTGGAGGGAGGCGAAAGTTGTCCCCTTGTTCAGAAAAAGATAGTAGGGATAGTCCAGGTAATTATAGACTAGTGAACCTTATGTCTGTGGTGGGAAAGCTGTTGGAAAAGATTCTTAGAGATAGGATCCATGGGCATTTAGAGAATCATGGTCTGATCAGGGACAGTCAGTATGGCTTTGTGAAGGGCAGATCATGTCTAACAAGCCTGATAGAGTTCTTTGAGGAGGTGACTAGGCATATAGATGAGGGTAGTGCAGTGGATGTGATCTACATGGATTTTAGTAAGGCATTTGACAAGGTTCTACACAGTAGGCTTATTCAGAAAGTCAGAAGGCTTTGGATCCAGGGAAGTTTGGCCAGGTGGATTCAGAATTGGCTTGCCTGCAGAAGGTAGAGGGTTGTGGTGGAGGGAGTACATTTGGATTGGAGGGTTGTGACTAGTGGTGTCCCACAAGGATCTGTTCTGGGACCTCTACTCTTCATGATTTTTATTAACGACTTGGATGTGGGGGTAGAAGGATGGGTTGGCAAGTTTGCAGATGACACAAAGGTTGGTGGTGTTGTAGATAGTGTAGAGGATTGTCGAAGATTGCAGAGAGATATTGATAGAATGCAGAAATGGGCTGAGAAGTGGCAGATGGAGTTCAATCCAGAGAAGTGTGAGGTGGTACACTTTGGAAGGACAAACTCCAAGGCAGAGTACAAAGTAAATGGCAGGATACTTGGTGGTGTGGAGGAGCAGAGGGATCTGGGGGTACATGTCCACAGATCCCTGAAAGTTGCCTCACAGGTAGGTAGGGTAGTTAACGTTTATGGGGTGTTAGCTTTCATAAGTGGAGGGATAGAGTTTAAGAGGCGCGATGTAATGATGCAACTCTATAAAACTCTGCTCAGGCCACACTTGGAGTACTGTGTCCAGTTCTGGTTGCCTCAGTATAGGAAGGATGTGGAAGCATTGGAAAGGTTACAGAGGAGATTTACCAGGATGCTGCCTGGTTTAGAGAGTATGGATTATGATCAGAGATTAAGGGAGCTAGGGCTTTACTCTTTGGAGAGAAGGAGGATGAGAGGAGACATGATAGAGGTGTACAAGATATTAAGAGGAATAGACAGAGTGGACAGCCAGCGCCTCTTCCCCAAGGCACCACTGCTCAGTACAAGAGGACATGGCTTTAAGGTAAGGGGAGGGAAGTTCAAGGGGGATATTAGAGGAAGGTTTTTTTACTCAGAGAGTGGTTGGTGTGTGGAATGCACTGCCTGAGTCAGTGGTGGAGGCAGATACACTAGTGAAGTTTAAGAGACTACTAGACAGGTATATGGAGGAATTTAAGGTGAGGGGTTATATGGGAGGCAGGATTTGAGGGTCGGCATAACATTGTGGGCCGAAGGGCCTGTGATATGCTGTACTATTTTATGTTCTATGTAAGACCGCCCTCAACTTTCTATGCTTCAAAGAATAAAGACCTAACTTGTTCAAGCTTTCTCTGTAACTTAGGTGACATTCTAGTAAATCTCCTCTGTACTCTCTCTATTTTGTTGATATCTTTCCTATAATTCGGTCACCAGAACTGTACACAATACTCCAAATTGTAGTTTTCCCTCTCCTAGATGAGCTACCATCCGTGGTTAATGAGCCCCATCTACCCGGAGCAACTGGTTTTAAGGCGTCAGTGACCCGCCTTTGCCCCTTCTCCTGTCAGTGAGAACAGCTCTGCTGGGCGTAAGAACTATGCCACACGTGAAGGCCTGGAGTTGGACTTAGTTGTCAGAGGTTGTTTGAGGCACACGCCATGAAGAGCATTTGTTTAGCAGTGGGAGCTCGTCCCCACTACCACCCTTCGGCTACGACTACCCTTGGAACCACGCCTGCTAAAGAGAGGGGACGACACTTTCACACAGAAGGTGAAGTGTATGTGGAACGAGCTGTCAGAGGAAATGGTAGAGGTGGCTTCAGTTACAACATTTAAGAAACTTTTGGAGAATTACAAGGAATGGAAAGGTTCAGAAGGATATGGGCCAAATACAGGCAAGCCGGTTTAGATGAGTGGAGCCAATTGATCAGCATGGATGAGTTGGGCTGAAGGGCCTGTGTGTGAGCTCTATGGTATTGATGATATATCACCAGGTTTTAAAAGTCTTTTGCGCCCATTTGAGAGAGCAGATGGAGATGCAGATGAATGGCAATACCCTCAGAACTGCATTGGCATACTGGCTTAGATTTTTATATATAAGTGTGTGAAGAGGAGCATCAGAGTAGTCTAAAGGCCTAGCATCATTGGAGTTGAAAGGAACTAACAGCAACATTAGGGTTGATTCCTTCCTATAATAAATTATTTGGCCACAATGGGTTTATGACATCTAGTCAAAAAAGGGTTTACATTCTGCCACTATCACAAAGTTCAAGGTATGTATGTTACTATATATTACCTTGAGATTTATTTTTTTGCAGGCATTTGCAGGAAAAGAGAGGTTAAAGTTTAGCCTTATTTGTCATACTTACACCAAAACATATAGTGAAATGTGTAGCTTGTGTTGATGTCCAACACAGTGCAGTACATCAGTGGCACCACATTTCCAGCTCCAACATAGCAAGCCTGCTATATACTAACCCTACCTTAAACATCTTTGGAAGGCGGGAGGAAATTGGAGCACTTGAAGGAAACCCACGTGATCATGGGGAGAATGTTCAAATGCCTTGGGCTGCAGTGGGAATTGAACCTTGATCTTGCAGCTCGTGTTCCAAAGCATATGATAGTACATGGAATTTTATGAAAAGCTATGCATAAACAAAGAAGATACACTGTCCAAATAAGAATAATATTGAGAAGGTGAATTGTAAAGTCTTTGAAAGTGAAGTCTGGAGGTTGTAGCGAATCACAGTGGCGAATGAAATTATCCACACTGATTCAGAAGCCTGATGGTTGTAGGGTAATGACTGTTCCTGAAGCTGGTGGTTGGACATCTGAGGGTTCCGTATCTTCTATCCAATAGTAGTAGTGAGAAGAGGGCTTGATGGGTTGTGGAGGTCTTTACGATGGACGCTGCTTTCTTGTGACAGTGCTCCATGTAAATGTATTCAATGTGGGATTAGCTTGCCGCTTACTAAACAACAAGAAGTTTTAAATTTAACTGACGTGTAGTAATGCTGCACAAATAATCTATTTTTTCACGTTTCCTCTGATTATCAAACAAAGTTGGAGGCACTTTGAGAATTTGCTCCTGTGTAATGTTTGCTGGTGTTTCAACCATGCTTTGGTGAACTCAATACACTACACTCACTATATGTACCATTCAGCTGAAACTAAATACTGTTTTTCAGCTGAACCAAGCCAATGGTACTTCTCATAAAAAACCTATTTTAATACAAACGATTGTTCTGTGAAATCTTTGTTCCTGGATTTGCGGATTTGTAGATTTACTATATTTTTTTTAAAAAAAGCAAAATACCTGAGTACAATTCTTCTTTGATTAATAGTAATTAGCATAGTGCATTCATTTTTCAGGCTGTCACTGCCTTGGTTGCCTCCCTCTCTGAAATTTGTGCATTTAAAAATTGCTTCAGAAGCTCTTTCATAAAGAGCTAGGCTAACAGTCCTATTATAACACTCAATAAGTGGTGCATTGTCTGTTGGGAGAGCTATGAATCCAATGCCGTGTTTGCTTCTACAGGTTGACCCTTATCCCTTGGCAACAGAGTGGTGCAGCTTGTGGAGCTGCTGCCTCTCAGTTGTCCTGGTTCAATCCTGTCCTTGGCCTCGCTCTGTGGAAGTTTCTACCTGTAAATGTGTGGGTTTCCTCCTGAGTGCTCTGGTCTGTTTCCACATCCGAAAAGCATGATCTGATGGACTAATTGGCTATTTCAATTACCCCAGCTTAGAAGTAAGTGGTAAAATCTGTGTGCTGGGGAGGGGGGTAATGAGAATGTGGTGGTAATAGGAAATAAGCAGTCATTGCAGGAATGGGATTGCTGTGTGCGACAGGATGGACCAAGCGATGTTGTGCTGGCCTATTAACCTACTCCAAGATCAATCTAACCCTTCCCTTCATCAGACCTTTAGACACAGGAGCAGAATTAGGCTGTTCAGCCCATCGAGTCTGCTCTGACATTCTGTCATGGCTGATCCTGGATTCCACTCAACCCCATACACCTGTCTTCTCACCATATCCTTTGATGCCCTGACCAAACAGGAAACGATCAACTTCATTCTAGCCCTTCCCTCCTATATATCCCTCCATTTTTCTTTCATTCATGTGCCTGTCCAAGTCTCTTAGATGTCCCTAATGTATCTGTCTCTACCACCTCCCCTGTACATTCCATGCACCTACCACTCTGCGTTTTAAAAAAACTACCTCTGACATTTCAAGGTTATACCCCCTTGCATGAGCCATTTCCACCCTGGGAAAATGCCCCTTAACATCTTGTCCAATTCTATCAAGCCACTTTTATCCTCCTTCCCTCCAAAGAGAAAACCCAAGTTTATTTAACTTAGAGTTGTACGACATGCTCAATGTACAGCACAATACAGGCCTTTGGTCCACAATGCTGTGCTGAACATGTACTTACTTTAGAAATTATCTAGGGTCACCCATAGCCCTCCATTTTTCTAAGCTCTATGTGCCTATCCAAAAAGTCTCTTAAAACACCTTATTGTATCCGTCTCCACCACTGTCACCAGCAGCCCATTCCACCATTCCACACACTCACTACTATCTGCATTTTAAAAAAAAAACAACTTACCCTTGACATCTTCTCTGTACCTACTTCCAAACACCTTAAAACTGTGCCGTCTTGTGTTAGCCATTTCAGCCCTGGGAAAAACCCTCAGACTATCCACACAGTCAATGTCTCTCATCATCATATACACCTCTATCAGGTCACCTCTCATCTTCAGTTGCTCCAAGGAGAAAAGGCAGAGTTCACTCAGCCTGGTGAGGGGAATTGCACAGGCATGAAAGGAATTGGCCAGAATTGATAGGAAAAGAACACTGGCAGGGATGATGGCAGAGCAGCAATGGTTGGAATTTCTGGAAGCAATTCGGAAGGCACAGTAGACATGCAAAAAGTATTTTACAGGAAAAATGACATAACTGTTGCTAACAAGAAAAGTCAAAGCCAACATAAAAGCCAAAGAGATGGCTTATAATTGAGCAAAAATTAGTGAGAAGTTAGAGGATTGGGAAGCTTTTAAAAACCAACAGAGGGCAGCTAAAAAAGTTACAAAGAAGTTAAAGATAGAATGTGAAAGTACGCTAACCAATAATATTAAAGAGGATGCCAAAAGTTTCTTCAGATACATCAAGTGTAAAAGAGAGGTGAGAGTGTATATTAGATTGCTGAAAATGATGCTGGAGAGGTAGTGATGGGGGACAAGGAAATGGGGAATGAACTGAACAAGTATTTTCAGCCAGCCTTCACTGTGGAAGACCAGCAGTATGGTGGACTTTCCAGGTGCCAGGGGTCACAAAGTATGTGAAGGTTACCATAACTAGGGAGTAGGTTCTTGGGAAACTGAAAGGCCTGAAGGTAGATAAGTCTCCTGGACCAGATGGTCTACACCCCAGGGTTTTGAAAGAGGAGGCTGAAGGATTGTGGAGGTATTAGTAATAATCTTTTGAGAAATACTAGAATTTGGAACAGTTCTGGAAGACTGGAAATCTGCAAATGTCACTCCACTCTTCAAGAAGGGAGAGAAGCAGAAGAAGGAAACTACAGTCTAGTTAGTCTGACCTCAATTGTTGGGAAGATGTTGGAGTTGCTTATTAAGGATGAGGTCTCAGGGTACTTGGAGGTGCCTGAAAAAATAGGCCATGATCAGCAAGGGAAAATCTTGCCTGACAAACCTGTTGGAATTCTTTGAAACAGTATCAAGCAGGATAGACAAAGGAGAATCAGTTGATGTCATGTACTTGTGTTCTCAGAAGGCCTCTGACACACATAGGGCTAATTAAGCTACGAGCCCATGATATTGCAGGACAGATTCCAGCATGGATAAAGCAGTAGCTAATTGTCAAAACGCAAAGATTGGGAATAAAGGGAGCCTTTTCTGGTTGGCTGCTGTTGACTAATGTTGTTACACAGGGGTTTGTTTTCGGACTGATTCTTTTTATGTTATATGTCAATGATTTGGATGATGGAATTGTTAGCTTTGTTGCAAAGTTTGCAGGTGATATGAAGAAAGCTGGAGAGTTAGGTAGTTTTCAGGAAGTAGAGAGGCTACAGAAGGATTTAGACAGATTAGGAGCATGTGTGGAGAAATGGCAGATGGAATACAGTGTTGGGAAGTGTATGGGCATTAGGGTTAGTAGAAAAAATAGTAGTTGACTGTTTTCTAAATGAAGAAACTAAAAAAAAAAATGGAGATGCAAATGGACTTGAGAGTCCTTGTGCAGGATTCCTTAAAGGTTAATTTGCAGGTTGAGCCTATGGTGAGGAAAACAAATGCAGTGTTAGCTTTTATTTCAAGAGGGCTAGAGTATACAGCAAGGATGTAATGTTGAGACTTTATAAAGCACTGGTGAGGCCTCACTTGGACAATTGTGAGCAGTTTTAGGCCCCTTATTTTAGAAACTGGAGAGGATTCAAAGGAAGTTCATGAAAATGATTGTAGGATTTAATGGCTTGTCATATGAAGAGCATTTGATGGTTCTGGGTCTGTCTTCACTAGAATTCTGAAGAATGAGGGGTGAACTCATTGAAAACTATTGAACGGTGAAAGGCCTTGATGGGGTGGATGTGGAGATAATGTTTCCTATGGTGGGAGAGTCCAAGACCAGAAGGCCCAGCCTCAGAATTGAGGGGCATCCTTTTAGAGTGGAGATGAGGGGGAATTTCTTTAGCTAGACAGTGGTGAATCAGTTGAATTCTTTGCCACAGGCCGATGTGGAGGCTAAGTCTTTATATTTAGGGCAAAGGTTGATAAATTCTTGATTCATCAGGGTATGAAGGGATACAAGGAAAAGACAAGAGACTGGGGCTGAGAGGAAAATTGGTTCAGCAGTGATGAAATGATGGAGCAGACTCGATGAGCTAAATGGCCAAATTCTGCTCCAATATCTTATGGTCTTATGGGGTTTTTTTTGGTGACAAATCAACATAGAAAAGGGAGACTGAAAATCTGGCTAAATAGTGCCACAACAACAACGTTTTACTCAATGTCAGTAAAAGTAAGGAACTGATTATTAACTTCAGAAGGAGGAAACCAGAGGTCCATGAGCCAGTCCTCTTTAGGGGATCAGAGGTGGAGAGGGTCAGCAACTTTAAATTCCTCAATGTTATTATTTCAGACAATCTGTTCCGGGCCCAGTACACTAGTGCTATTACATAGAAAGCACAGCAATGCCTCTACTTCCTTAGAAATTCGGCATGACATCTAAAACTTTGACAAATTTCTTTAGATGTGTGGTGGAGAGTATTTTAACTGGCTGCATCACAGTTTGGTATGGAAACACCAATGCCCTTTAATCAGAAAAATCTACAATAAGTAGTGGATAGAGCTCAGTCTATCATAGGCGAAGCCCTCCCACCATTGAGCACATCTACACGGAGTATTGTTGCAAAAAAGCAGCATCTATCGTCAAGGACCCCCACCAGCCAGACCATACTCTCTTCTCGATTATACCATCAGGAAGGCCATACAGGAGCCTCAGACCCACGCTACCAGGTTCAGAAACAGTTATTACCCCTCAACCATCAGGCACTTGAACTGGTAGGGATAACTTTACTCAACTTCACTCGCCCCATCATTGAACTGTTTCCATAACCTATGGACTCACTTTCAATGACTCTTCATCTCATGTTCTCGATATTCATTGCTTGCTTGCTTATTTATTTATTCATTATTTTTCCTTTTATATTTGCATGGTTTGTTGTCTTTTGCACAATGGTTGACCATCCATTTGGGTGCAGTCTTTCATTGATTCTATCATGGTTATTGGATTCATTGAGTATGCCTGCAAGAAAATATATCTCAGGTGACATTTACTGTCAGTACTTTGACAATAATTTACTTTGAACTTGGCAGTGAGAAAATTGAGAAATCCAATTGCACAAGGAGCTATTATGGCCAAGGTCTTAAAGCTTATGGATTAGTTTTTGAGGGGATGATAGTGTAGCGGTGTGCTACAAGCAGCGCTAAAATTACGACACGGAGTCGGTAGCTGCAGTCGAAGGAAAAACTTTATTCGAAAACTTCAGCCTCACTTTTAAGCCTCTGTCAACCGGCCCCCCATGGCGAAGAGGCTCCAAAGCTCTGTGCTCGCAAACCCCCGTAGGCTATCTAATTGTGAGTCGGTTCGGATACGCTAGGAAATGAGGCGCTACATAACCCCCCCCCCAGAACCGGCGATACACCCCCCAATGTCCACAGCCTGGGCCAGAACCTGCTTGGGAGGTCGGCCTCTGCGCCGAGGCGCCGGAAACTCGGCCGGTTGCGCCAGGTCCACATGGGCCGGCTTGAGGCGGTCCACCGTGAAAACCTCCTCCTTCCCCCCAACGTCCAGCACGAACGTGGACCCGTTGTTCCGGAGCACCGTAAACGGCCCCTCGTATGGCCGCTGCAGCGGTGGCCGATGCCCGCCCCTTCGTACAAACACAAACTTACAGTTCCGTAGGTCTTTGGGTACGCAGGTCGGGTGCCGCCCATGCTGTGAAGTGGGTATGGGGGCCAGGTTACCGAGCTTCTCGCGAAGTCTGCCCAGGACTGCAGCGGGTTCTTCCTCTTGCCCCCTCGGGGCTGGTAGGAACTCCCCGGGGACGGCCAGGGGCGCGCCGTATACCAACTCGGCCGACGAGGCGTGCAGGTCGTCCTTGGGCGCTGTGCGGATGCCGAGAAGGACCCAGGGAAGCTCGTCCGCCCAGTTGGCTCCCCGCAGGCGGGCCATGAGGGCCGACTTCAGGTGACGGTGGAAACGCTCCACTAGCCCGTTCGACTGTGGGTGGTAGGCAGTGGTGTGGTGCAGCTGAGTCCCCAAAAGGCTGGCCGTAGCTGACCACAGGCTGGAGGTGAACTGGGCGCCTCTGTCGGAGGTAATGTGGGCTGGTACACCAAAGCGGGATATCCAGGTGGCGAGCAGGGCTCGGGCGCAAGATTCGGAGGTGGTGTCGGTGAGCGGGACCGCCTCTGGCCATCTTGTGAACCGGTCCACGATAGTCAGGAGGTGCCGCGCTCCGCGCGACACTGGCAGGGGGCCCACGATATCCACATGAATGTGGTCGAAACGCCGGTGGGCGGGATGGAACTGCTGCGGTGGGGCTTTGGTGTGCCGCTGAACCTTGGCCGTCTGGCAGTGCATGCACGTTCTGGCCCATTCACTGACCTGTTTGCGGAGACCGTGCCAAACGAACCTGCTGGAAACCAGCCGGACAGTTGTCCGGATGGAGGGATGCGCCAAGTTATGAATGGAGTCGAAAACACGTCGCCGCCAGGCTGCGGGGACGACCGGACGGGGCCGGCCGGTGGCGACGTCACAGAGTAGGGTCCTCTCACCTGGGCCCACGGGGAAGTCCTGGAGCTGCAAACCAGAGACCGCAGTCCTGTAACTCGGAATCTCCTCATCTACCTGCTGTGCCTCTGCCAGTGCCTCAAAGTCTACCCCTTGGGAAAGGGCATGAACGGTAGGGCGAGAGAGCGCATCCGCCACGACATTGTCCTTACCCGAGACGTGCCGGACATCCGTTGTGTATTCAGAGATGTAGGACAGGTGGCGTTGCTGGCGGGATGACCAGGGGTCGGACGCTTTCGTAAACGCAAAGGTAAGCGGTTTGTGGTCCGTGAACGCGGTGAAGGGCCGACCTTCTAGGAAGTACCTGAAATGCCGGATTGCCAGGTAGAGCGCCAACAGTTCCCGGTCAAAAGCACTGTACTTGAGCTCGGGTGGCCGCAGGTGTTTGCTGAAAAACGCCAGGGGTTGCCAGCGACCTGCGATGAGCTGCTCCAGCACCCCACCGACTGCCGTGTTTGATGCGTCCACTGTGAGGGCGGTAGGGGTGTCCATTCTGGGATGTACTAGCATTGCGGCGTCAGCCAAAGCTTCCTTCGTTTGAACGAAAGCGGCGGCGGACTCCTCGTCCCAGGTAATGTTCTTGCTCGGACCCGACATCAGGGCGAACAGGGGGCGCATGATTCGGGCAGCTGAAGGGAGGAAGCGGCGGTAGAAATTGACCATACCTACGAATTCCTGAAGGCCTTTGATCGTGGTGGGTCGGGGGAAGTGGCGGACCGCATCTACCTTAGCGGGCAGAGGGGTTGCCCCGTCTTTAGTAATCCTGTGGCCCAGGAAGTCAATGGTATCAAGTCCGAACTGGCATTTGGCAGGGTTGATTGTAAGACCGTACTCACTCAGTCGGGCGCAGAGTTGACGGAGGTGGGACAGATGCTCCTGACGACTGCCGCTGGCTATGAGGATGTCATCCAAATAGATGAACGCGAAGTCCAGGTCCCGTCCCACCGCGTCCATTAACCGCTGGAACGTCTGTGCGGTATTCTTCAGGCCGAACGGCATGCGGAGGAACTCGAAGAGGCCAAACTGGGTGATGAGAGCCGTTTTGGGGACGTCGTCAGGATGCATCGGGATTTGATGGTACCCTCGGACAAGGTCGACCTTGGAGAAGATCCGGGCGCCGTGCAGGTTTGCCGCAAAGTCCTGAATGTGCGGCACAGGGTAGCGGTCCGGTGTGGTAGCCTCGTTCAGCCTGCGGTAGTCGCCGCACGGTCTCCAGCCCCCCGTCGCTTTGGGCACCATGTGCAGGGGGGAAGCCCAGGGGCTGTCGGACCGCCGGATGATCCCCAATTCCTCCATTCTCTGGAACTCCTCCTTCGCCAGTCGGAGCTTGTCCGGGGGAAGCCGCCGAGCACGGGCATGGAGGGGTGGTCCCTGTGTCGGGATGTGGTGCTGTACGCCGTGCCTGGGCATGGCTGCTGTGAACTGCGGTGCCAGAACCGATGGGAACTCCGCCAGGACCCTGGTGAAATCGTTGTCGGACAGCGTGATGGAGCCGAGGTGAGGGGCTGGCAACTGGGCCGCGCCCAGGGAGAACGTCTGAAAGGTCTCGGCGTGTACCAGTCTCTTCCTGGGCAGGTCAACCAGCAGGCTGTGAGCTCGCAAAAAATCCGCACCCAGAAGCGGTTGGGCTACGGCGGCCAGTGTGAAGTCCCACGTGAACTGGCTGGGGCCGAACAGTAGCTGCACCTGACGGGTGCCATAGGTCCTTACTGTGCTGCCATTCACGGCCCTCAGGGGGGGACCCGGTGCCCTGCTGCGGGTGTCGTAACTCGTCGGAGGTAAAACGCTGATCTCAGCCCCAGTATCGACCAAAAACCGGCGTCCCGACCTTCTATCCCACACATACAGGAGGCTATCCTGATGGCCAGCCGCCGTAGCCATCAGCGGCGGCTGGCCCTGGCGTTTCCCGGGAACTTGCAGGGCGGGCGGCAACGGCGGGCTTCTGCGCCCCACCGCTGGTGGTAGAAGCACCAGTGGTCATTGGGCCGGGGGTTAGTGGGCTCTGCGGCCGGGCCTGGACTGGTTTGCTGCCGGGAGCGTGGCTGGGAGATCTGTGCGATGGACGCCCCGCTCACCTTTTTGGCGTTCCACAGCAAGTCCGCCCGGGCTGCCACCTTCCGGGGGTCACTGAAATCCGCGTCGGACAGCAGCAGGCGTATGTCCTCGGGCAGCTGCTCCAGGAATGCCTGCTCAAACATGAGGCCTGTGTGTCCCTCGGCCAGAGACAACATCTCATTCATTAAAGCCGATGGAGGTCTGTCTCCCAAGCCATCCAGGTGCAGTAAACGGGCAGCCCGCTCGCGCCGTGAGAGTCCGAAAGTCCTGAGGAGCAGGGCTTTGAATTCCGTGTACTTGCCGTCTGCCGGGGGCGACTGTACGAACTCCGCGACCTGGGCCGCTGTGTCCTGGTCGAGGGAGCCCACCACGTAGTAGTAGCGGGTGTCTTCTGAGGTGATCCGGCGAACGTGGAATTGGGCTTCGGCTTGCTGGAACCATAGGTCCGGGCGCTGTGTCCAGAAACCCGGCAGTTTCAACGAAACCGCATGAACAGAGGCGGCGTCGGTCATTTCTGGTCCAAAAATCGTTTGGACCGTCGGGGTCACCAATTGTAGCGGTGTGCTACAAGCAGCGCTAAAATTACGACACGGAGTCGGTAACTGCAGTCGAAGGAAAAACTTTATTCGAAAACTTCAGCCTCACTTTTAAGCCTCTGTCAACCGGCCCCCCATGTCGCGGAGGCTCCAAAGCTCTGTGCTCGCAAACCCCCGTAGGCTATCTAATTGTGAGTCGGTTCGGATACGCTAGGAAATGAGGCGCTACAATAGTATTAAATGCCAAGTTGTAGTCGATAAACAGCATCCTGATGTATGCACCTTCACTGTCCAGATACTCCATGGTTGAGTTCCTCCAGCATTTTGTGTGTCTTGTTCTGGATTTCCAGCATCTGCAGAATCTCTTGTGGTTATGTTTTCCTGCCATTCTGGTCTTTTCTTTCTTTCATGTGTATATTCTAGCCTGCTGGCCATATCCCAGTGGGCCAGCATCTGTAAGATGAATTCAAAGGTTCATTTTATTGTCAAAGTATGTATGAACTAAACAACTTTGATATTTGACTTATCTAGATAGCCAGAGAGAACAGAAAAACCATGGGAGCCATTAAAAGAAAAAAAACATCATCCCTCCCTTCCTACATGAAAAGGAAAAAGAAAACTTGCAAACTCCCCCGTAAAAAAAAAAAAACTAACAAGTCACCCACGGGGAAAAAGGCAGATAGAGCATCAAAAACCCCAAACCCCCACCCCCTCCCTCACCGAAAACCTAACATATCGCCCACCCAGAACCCCAACCTCCTAATGGGCAACAGGAAAGAAAACACAGAAAACTGAAGAAATGCAATGTAAACTACAGTCCAATAATCACATAATTAGAGTTTATAACATCAGCAATCCATTATCGAGATAAACAGCATCTTAGTTGTTTTATCTTATCACAAATCTCCCTTTGTTCCACCCATTTTCCCTGTCATCCTGAATACATTTTCCTTAGCTCTGAATGGTTTTCACTTTGAATCACTAACTGATGCTGCCTGATCTGCTGATACTGAGTTTTCCCAGTTTTTTTGTTTCCTTTTCTTCGGATTTTCGGGATCTGCAGTTTTATTTTGATCTTGTGGTGTATCTCCTTGATGATAGGAGTTCTAGGTGTACTGGAACAGAGAGATACGGATATGTAGACACTGCGTTGCTGAGAAGTGCAAGCAGAGGCAGAGAAATGGCTTTGTATAGAGAATCATGCAGGGCAAGCGATTCTGCAGCTGCTGGGAATCCAAAGCACCACACACAAAGTGCTGGAGGAACTCAGCAGGTCAGGCAGCACCTATGGAGAAGAGTAAACAGTCAACGTTTCGGGTCGAAACCCTTCTTCAGGACTCAAGACAAAAGACAATGATGAATTTATCCAGAAGGTTGGCTCGATAACAATTATTATTTGAAATGTTAATTGTAATGAATAAGTACACTGGTGTGAAGCACAAGATACACTAAAGCAATAGATTCCTGGTGATGTTTGCTAATAAACTTGGTTCTATTTCCACTGGAACAAAAAATTCTTCCCTCTAAATATGTAAGATTTTGATTAAGTAGGGAACAGCCATTTTCTGTTGAAAAGCCAAAAGAGGAAAGCATTTTTACATAAGGGCACCACGGTAGCATAGAGGTTAGCACAATGTGGGGTGTTCCAGGGTTCAGAGTTCAATTCTGGTGCTGTTCTGTAAGGAGTCTCTGTACGACCTCCCTGTGGAATCCGTGGGTTTCCCTCGGTGCTCCAGTTTCCTCTCACGGTCCAAAGATGCACTGGGTAGGTTATCTGTTCATGGTAAGTTGTCCTGTGATTAAGCGAGGGTTAATCAGGGTTGTAGGGTGGATGGGGGCGGGGGAACGTAGCCTAAAGGGCTGGAATGGCTTGTTCTGATCTGCATAACTGAATCAATGAGGGGATTTGAGGATTGTGTGGGAAAGAAGTGATAAGATAGCAAGTGACTCTCCTACCCAAGTCACCCAATGTTGCACATGCATAATTGCATTTTGCAGTTTAGGGTACAAATGGACCTTGTCTAATGTCCCACCATCTGAGCCAGATTTCTTTTTAAGCAGTAATCTTTCCTCTTATTTATTTTCTATGAAAATCTTTTGAGCTATGGCAGCTACTATGGCAGTACCAGAGGGCATGGATTGAGAATAAGAGGTCAGTTGAGGAAGAGCTTCCCAGAGAGTTGTGCAGGTGTGGAATGCACTGCCTCGGAAGACGGTGGAGGCCAATTCTCTGGATGCTTTCAAGAAGGAGCTAGATAGATATCTGATGGATAGGGGAATCGAGGGATATGGGGACAAGGCAGGGACTGGGTATTGATAGTGAATGATCAGCCATGATCTCAGAATGGCGGTGCAGACTCGAGGGGCCGAATGGTCTACTTCTGCACCTATTGTCTACTTGGGTGAATACTAAGTTGGTAAATGTTCAGTGTCCCTAAGTAAGTCACACCAAGTGCTGGGGGATCTCGACAGGTCAGGCACTCTCAATTGAAGGGAAATAAACATTTGAGTCCCTTCATCAGTATCCCCAGGATCATCAGTGCCGTGTGAAGATGCCATGTCTCTTTCTCCACTCCACTGTTCATTTCCCTCTGTAGATGCTGCTTGACCAGCTGAGTTCCTCCAGTTTTTTTTGTATGTGTTGCTCAAGATTTCTAGCATCTGCAGATTCTCTAGTCTCTAAGTGTACATGCATGTGAACTGTATTCAGAATAATCTTTGATACCAGATGTTTAAAAATAATTGGAGGTTTGAAATTAATTTCATAACCAAGGTTGGTTGGAATGTGTAATCCTGCTGTAGTATACTGTGAAATCAGAGTCCAGGGCCTCCTCGTAGGGAAATTACATAGAAAACCTACAGCACAATACAGGCCCTTCAGCCCACAAAACTGTGCCAAACATGTCCTTACCTTAGAAATTGCCTAGGGTTACCCATAGCCCTCTATTTTTCTGAGCTCCATGTACCTGTCCAGGAGTCTCTTAAAACACCCTATCGTATCCACCTCCACCACTGTCGCCGGCAGCCCAGTCCACACACTCACCACCCTCTGCGTTATATAAAAAAAAACCCAACAACAACGACAACAACTTACCCCTGACATTCTGGTGCCTCTTTGTTGCAGTAGCATAGTGGTTTGCACAAGCAAGAGAAAATCTGCAGATGCTGGAAATCTGAGCAACACACACACACAATGCTGGAAGAACTCAGCAGGCCAGGCAGCATCAATGGGAAAAAAAGTACAAAAGGGTTTCGGCCCAAAACGTTGACTGTACTCTTTTCCTAGATGCTACCTGGCCTGCTGAGTTCCTCCAGGGGTTAGCACAACTGCTTTACAACACAGCAATCACTGGTTGGGATTATATTCCTGCCACTGTCTGTAAGGAGTTCTCCCCACGTCAATGTGGGTGCTCCAGTTCCTTCCTGCATTCCAAGAGAATGTACGGTTAGGGTTATGGTTAGTAAGCTGTGGGCATGCTCTGTCGTAGCCGCACTTGTGGTCTGCCTCCAGCATTATCGTTGCTGATTAGGTTTCACAGTATGTTTCAATGTACGTATGATGAATAAAGCACATCAAATCTAATCCGAGAAATGTACAGAAGCCCAGTGAGTGAGTAACTAACACAGAGTTAAAGACAGAGATTAGTTTATTAGGCCAAAAGCACTGATTCTTTACTGTACGATTCTACGATTAAATCCACACTAAACTCTGGCCTGGTTGGGAAACTTTCTTTTAAATGGGCTCTCCACTGTTGAACTGCATTTTGATACAAGCACTTTTTAACCCGTCCGTTACTAAGCTTAGCAAAACGGACCTTTTTGAGCTTGTAACAAAACTAGGGAAATGCTTCAGATTAGTGGAAGGTAGCAAGGTGTTCAGTTACACAAATACTCCCAGTTTAAAGCATCTGAGATTCTGGCTCAGACGGGTGCATGACTTCATTGTCAATAACTAGACTCCAACGCCATATGTCAGTACAAATATATCACAACAAATAATGACTCTTGAATTACTAATCGAGTTATTTGTTCTCAGCTCTGGCGATTTCAAATACAGTAGCACTTTGATCAGTTACATTTGGTATTAGATACACACTTTGCCTGGAACATGAACAAGTCTGATTTCCTAACCGGACTGGAAGCCTTTCAATTATGACCTCACACAGGTATTCAGCAGCCGATCAGCTCAGACATGAAAATCCAGAATTCAAAGAGACTGGTAAAAATAAAAAGCACTGAAGGCATACATTTACAGTCCAACCAGCAAATTTATTTAAAAATATGCCAAATAAAAGGTTAGTGGCAGGTATTATCCTAGTCTACGGGGATGTGAATAGATCTAAGAGCAGGCTACCCATGCACATCCCATCAGCCATTTCCATGTCGTTGATTCCAAATGGCTTTTGTGCCAGCCGGGTCATAAATAAGAAGATGGGATGCACCACGTAGCAAGCAGAATTGCGGTGATATTTCCCGTCTGGATACATCTGAGACAATATTACACATAATGTACTGGCAGATGAGACCATCGATTAATCTTATGGGGGGGTGGGGAGGAGGACGCACTGCAATCTTTCAAAAAACAAAGTGTTGTGCATTACAATGGCTGCAGTTTGCTATGGACGGATTTCTACTCTTTGGCTACACGCCACACATGCTTCAGAAGAAAGGAGGGATAGAGAGAGCTCCAAGACCCTGGTGAAGAAGGAGCTGAGAGGAACGATAGAACATGTACTCTATATAGGGGGGCACGTTACAGTGCCAGCAAACTGGGTTCAATCCTTACTGCTCCTGTAAGGAGTTAGTTTGTTCTCCCCATCCCGCATCCCAAGGGTTAATTGGTCACATGGATGTATTGGGGTAACGCGGGCTTGCTAGGCCTGGGGTGTCTGTTACCCCCATATCTCAAAAAGTATGGAACGGTACTAGAGAGGAACAGGCCTTTCAGCCCATCATGTCTGTGCTGACTGTATTGCCAATCTAAACTAATCCCATTTTCCAGCACCATATTCCTATCCTATGTAATTCTGCCACCACCCCAGGCAGCATATTCTGCTCATTGTAGGTGGATAGTTAGTAGGGAGAGTGGTAGAAACTTGCCTTACGCATCTCTTTTAACTTCCCCCTTTCATCTTAAGGTTACGCATTTGACGTTTTCCCTCTGGGATAAAGGCTCTCCCTATTTACCCCGTCAGTGCCTCTCATAACTTTATATGCTTCTATCAAGTTGCCCCTCAGCCTCTGCTGCACCACCAGAAGCAATCCCAGTGTGTCTAGCCTGTCCTTATAGTTAATGCACTCTAATGCACTCCAGTTCTGCGCCCTCTCCCAAGCCGCCTCGGCCTTCCTACAGTGTGGCAATCAGAACAGCACACGGCACTGCAAATGTGGCCAATGTGATCTCCCAGTTCCCTGATGGACGAAGCCAAGCACGCCATGCACCTCCTTGCAAACCCTGTTCACCGGAGTGGCTGCATTCCGGAGGCTTGGCTGTATGCCAGTGCCTGCAATGCACTGCCAGGGAGTTAGTGGAGGAAGATAGAACGGCAATTGTTATGTTTTGTAACTCCAAAACATTAAACTAATCAAAAGGAAGACATGGGTGTCTGAAATGCAAGTCTAACATGGTTCATTATTACTTCAAGCAAGATGCGTATGTATCATGTGGTAGCATTGTAATGGATGCAAATCAATTATTTTTGTATGTAACCCCTAGTGAATGATTTAAACAAACAAAAAATGCTTAATCAACATACTCACAAGATTATTGAAATATTAAATGCTTGTTTAAGAAGATTTTAGAGAGGCAGGGAATGTATGGACACAGACCACATGCAGATAGTTTGGATTAATTAAATTTTGCATCATGGTTGGCACAGTTATTGTCGGCCAAAGGGCCTGTTCCTGTATTATATAGTTCTATGTTCGGTTATGTGAGTTTGCATTAAACACAAGTTAATCTGATGTTTCATTTTTAAGAACATTGTTTTCACAACCTCATGGGCAAGTTGATGCCTGAAGTACTTGGGAGAAAAATCATTTTCCCTGAGGAGTTTAAAATGTTGGAATTTTTAAAAAATGTAGAGCATTCTTTTCCCTGCAGTGGACATTCAGGAATTTATCTTTATCTTTTCTGCTGTTTGGACTGGAACACTTCCAAATTCCTGCTTATGAATTCCTGGGATATTAGCCTTGAAGTTCTTCCGCATGGTATCTCCAGCATTAAACCAGTGGTAATAATCTTGCTGCTGCTATATTAGAAAGCTATTTCTAACAAGAAATGCAACATTTGTTCATACCCATTCCACAAAAGGTAGTAGCTGGCTGTTGATAACACCACAATATGCAAGAGGTGTTAGAGGTCAAATTTCCCTGTTTAAGAACAACTTTCTATTTGGCTCTGATCTCTGAAAGCCACTCTTAAAAGCACCACACCACCAGAGAATGTTAGCAAGAAATGGGTGTGTGTGACGATGACGGGGCAGTGTCTTTCACGAGGGAAGAGACTATAAGACACAGGAGCAGAATTAGGCCATTTGGTCCATCGAGTCTGCTCCACCATTCAATCATGGATGATTTATTATCCCCCTCAACCCCATTCTTCTGCCTTCTTCCTGTATCCTTTGACATCTTTGTTAATCAAGAACTTATCGTTTCTGCTTTAAATATACCTAATGACTTGTCCTCCACAGCCATCCATGGCAAATAATTCCACAGACTCACTACCCTCTGGCTAAAAAGGTATCCTCCTTATCTCTGTTCTAAAGGGACATCCTTGTATTTTGAGGCTGTGCCATCTGGTCCTAGACTGTAGGAGACATCCTCTCTACATGTCCACTGTAACTAAGCTTTTCAATATTCAATAGGTTTCAGAGTTCAAAGTAAATGTTATTATCAAAGAACAACCCTGAAATTAATTTTCCTGAGGGCATTCTCAGAAAATCTATAGCACAGTAAGTATAACAGGATCAATTAAAGATCAGCCAGAGTGCAGAAGACAATAAACTGTGCAAATGCAAATATAAATAAATAGCAATAAAAATGAGAACATGAAATGACAAGATAGTCTTTAAAGTCAAGTCAAGATTATTGTCATTTAGCTACATACATGTGTATGATATATGTAACCATACAATGTATATGGAAATGAGGCATTGTTTCTTCAAACTAAGGTGTAAAGCACTGTAATACATGTAACACTAACTTACAGAAGTGAGGATAAAATCTACTGATGAAGCACATAAATAGCAAACTAAAGTGCATTAATATAAAATATTGTAGGGTACAGAACAGATAAACTAGTGACATTTCAAATACAGTGCTGCAGGTAGTTCAGAGGCCTGATGGCCTGGGGGAAGAAACTGTTTCTCATCCTGACCGTTCTTGTTTTTAATGCATTGGGGTCTCCTGCCCGATGGAAGAAAGTAATAGGGGATGCTGGATGGATGGGTGAGATCCTTAACCATTCTAAGGGCTCTGTACATGAAGTAAGAAGAAGAAGAAGAAATGACCCTGATGGATAGTAGGGAGACACCTATGATCCTCTCAACAGTTCTCACAGGCTTTTGTAGGGACTTGTGGTTCAAAGATCAGCTGCTTCTATACCATATGGAGCTGCAACTTGTCAGGATGCTGTCAATGGTGCTCCTGTAAAACACAGTTAAAGATGGGGTCAAGGAGCATTGCTTGCCTTAATCTTAGAAAGTAGAGACACTGCTGTGCCTTTTTGTTCAGGAAGGTCATCCGTGATGTGAGCTCCCAGGAACTCTCTCTATGGAGGAGCTGTAGAGAGAGTTTGCAGAGGGGGATGTTCATCTGCACTTTCTTGAAGTCCGCGATGATTTCCTTTGTCTTCTCCATGTTCGGGCTTGGCTTGTTCTTCTCACACCAATCCACCAGCCACTCTACTTCTTCTCTATACTCTGTCTCGTCATGGTACTCAATAAGGCCAACCAGTGTTGTGTCCTCTGCAAACTTGATGACACAGTTTGAGCTGGAAGCAGTCGTGCGTCAGCAGTGTGAACAGCATCGGGCTGAGCACACAGCCTTGGGGAGGGCCAGTGCTCAGCGTAATGGGACAAAAGATGCTGCTGCCCTCATGGACTGACTGTGGCCTCACTGTTAAGAAGTTCAGTATTCAATTGCAGAGGGAGGTGCTGAGACCCAGAAGTGACAGTTTTCCCTCTAGTTTCTGGGCTATGGTGGTGTTGAACTCTGAACTGGAGTCTATAAACAGCAGTCTGACATATGAAACCCCATTTCCTTGGTGGGACAGACGGAGTGAAGGGCAGAGGCTATTGTATCATCAATGGACCAATTCAAGCAATAAGTGAACTGGAGAGTCCAGTGTAGCCAGGAGAAAGGGTTTAGTGTGTTCCGTGCCAACCACTCAAAGCATTTCATAATGGTTGACATTAATGTCGCAGGACGATAGTCATTTAGGCAGATAACTGTCACCTTCTTTGGCACTGGAATGATGGTCGCCACCTTGAAAACCAAGTGGACAGTGAATTGTTCCAGAGACATGTTAGGTATATCTTTCAGCTGGGCTCCACAGTCTTTCTTTCAGGACCCGACCTGGTATATTATTGGGTCCCACAGCTTTACGTGGGTTGACTCTGGCTGGGTCTTCCTCACCTCAGATTCAGCCAGCTGGAGTTTTCTGTTCACCAAGGAGAAGTGAGATCATTGGTTGTGGGAACATCTCAATGGAAGTGAGTGTAGTTATCCCCTTTTGTTCAAGAGCTTGATGGTTGAGGGGTAGTAAATGTTCTTGAACCTGGTGGTATGAGTCCTAGGCACTTGTATCTTCTATCTGATGGCAGCAGTGAGAAGTGAGCATTTTCAATGATGTCCCCATCATCCTTCTAAACTCCAGTGAGTACAGGCCTAGTGCCATTAAGCAGTCCTCGTATGTTAACCCTTGCCTTCCTGGGATCATCCTCTGGACCCTCTCCAATGCTATTAAGTCTTTTGTTAGATAAGGGACCCTAAACTGCTCACGATACTCCAAGTGTAGTCTGACCAATGCCTTGTAAGGCCTCAGCGTTACAACATTACATGTTAGTTTTAATATTTTAGTCCTCTTGAAATGAATGGTAACATAAGAGGGCTTTGAACAGCACCTTTTTGAAAAGACTACTTGTCCACTTGAACACCATGAATGGTAACATTAAATGGCTTTGAACAACACATGGAGGCTACCTTTTGAAATGGCTGCTTGTCCACGTGGCAGGAGATGGTAAGGCAGATACCTGGAAGGAGACAAAGACTTTCCGTGAAGGCTGGCAGATTTGAGAGCCTGACTGCCACAGAATCCCCATTCCAAATATGAAGAAAAGATTCCCATTGATCACAATTAGAAAGGCCTTCACTTTGCCCAGAAACCCTTTTGTCCTCTCTGCCATGGAGCAGAAAGGAGCAAAGTGCCTGGTACATATGGCACTCTTCTTTCATAGGCAGCTGAGATCAGCTCGCTTCCGCTCCGGTTTTGTGGGTCCTAAGATGGAGGTGGTTGATGAGGTGGATTACTTATATGGTGATGGGCTCCTTTTGGTGCCTTTGGGCTCCCAGCTTATGGCCTTGAGGTTCTGGAGATTAGCTCCTTCTCCACTTTGAATCATATTAGTCTAAACATTCTGTGGTGTTAGAAGGAATGTTGGACTTCTGCAAGGAAAGCTTTGAACATATTCCCTAATGTGACACATCAGCATGGTCACCTGGTGAAGATCTGGAGGCAAGGCTTGTGAGAAGTGAGGGCAACAATTATGAGAGAGTTGTAAGCATGTGTGAAAAGTGGCTTTTGTGGAATTTGGATTTGAGAGGGCAACTTGTGGAAGAGAAAACATAGATCCAAAAGGAGATCTTGACTGGAGGGTGTCTTTTTGTAGACATGGATGGAGAAGGTGTTTGGCACTACTTCCTTTGCCAGATGTTCTCCTGGTTTTTCACTCGTTGCTGGTGATAAAGATGGCAAATGTTTCCCTTTTCTCTAGACTAGATTGGATTAGGATTATTTGTTACATATACATTAGAACGGACAGTGAAACGCATCACTTGCACCAAATCAAATCAGCAAGGATTGTGCTGTGCAGCTGGCCAGTCTCGCCATGCTTGTAGCGGCAACATAGCATGCCAACAACTCACTAACCCTAACCGTGTGTCTTTGGAATGTGGGAGGAAACCAGAGCACACGAAGGAAACCAATGCAGTTGATGCACCATCAATAACTCACACTGAGACGTAAGGCGAGATATCGGCTTTTATTGACTGGAAGAAGGAACCAGGAGTGAGTGTCTATCATACAATGTCTTGGAGACTGAGGCCGAGCGTCAGGCCGCAGATCTCCTTTATACAGGGGCCTGTGGGAGGAGCCACAGGAGCAGTCAGCAGGGGCGTGTCCCGACAGGCACATAGTTCACCACAGCAGTCACAGTGAGAGCGTGTAACAAACTCCTTACAGACTGCGGCAGGAATTGAACCCCGATCTGCAGCTGACAGTGTGAAGTGTTGCGCTAACCATTGCGCTACTGTTCTGTGCACGATTTCTTCTGGCATTTCTCTCCACCAGAGGGTGGGGAGGGGTCCTGGTGATTGGGACCCCAAATTGGGTCAGCACACTTGAAATTTGTTTTGCAGCAAGTTGTCCATGGCTCTGCTTGTGACTGAAGGAGAGTTCTCCCTGACCCTTAAAGGAATGCTCTGATTGAGCTTTTGACATTAATAAAGTCTGAAGGGGAACAGTGACAATCATGTAATTTTTTGCCAGATGTGAATTTGGGGTACATTGGGTGCACACAAAGCACTGCTGAGGCATGTACAGTTCTCACACCAAGATCGCATTAACTCACATTAACTCGCGCAGAGAAGTTTGCAAAGTGATTATTGTGTTAATGCATTTTCATCTGCACAATGCTTGCTGTTTTGAATGTGGTGCAGATGTTACTCTTGATAAAGTTTTTTTTAAACTTCACTCTTAAGTGCAAATGATTACTAGACCCACCAATTTGAATTCTTTATTTCTGCCAGAATCACAATCCCAAAAAGACAGGTTTCAATCACTGGCACCATTTTTCATTATGTGTTCCAATACATCCACCAATTAAGATAAGGAAGTACTGCAGCCATCATTTGTTCCCTGAAGATTTAAAGACTGTACCTTGGTACTGATACCCCAGGTAATGATTAATTTCTCCACAACACTTTAATATGATTCTAGAGAGCCAAATCTCAATCCTAACTGGATTAAATTTAACTATAGTTCGAGATCACATGTTAAGCTGTTGGACGTTTCACTGCAAATGATATTGAAAACCATAAATTCAGTTCAAGTTGTCATTATCCAAGGCACTAAAGCAAAGCCCAACTGCTTCTGAAGCCATTGCTCAACATAAAGAGAAAATACACTCAGTGGCTATTTTATTATGTACGCCTATACACCTCATTAATGCAAATATTTAATCAGCTAATCATGTGGTAGCAAGTCAGTGCATGGAAGAATGGTCCAGAGGTTCAGTTGTTGTTCAGACCAAACATCAGAGTGGGGAAGAAATGTGATCTAAATGACTGACCATGGAATGATTGTTGGTGCCAGATGGGGTGGTTTGAGTATCTCAGAAATTGCTGATCTCCTGGGATTTTCAGGCACGACAAGTCTCTAGAGATTGAAGAGAATGGTGCAAAAAAACAACAAAAAAGTGAGTGGCAGTTCTGTGGGCAAAAAAACCTTGTTAATGAGGATGGTCAGAGAAGAATGGCCAGACTAGTTAAAGCAGACAGGAAGGCAACAGAGACTGATATAACCACATTTCACACAGTGGTGTGCTGAAGAGCATCTCCGAATGTACAACACATCGAATCATGAAGTAGATGAGCTCAAGCATCAGAAGGCCATGAGCATGCACTCACTGGCCACTTTATTAGGTGCAGGAGGAAACTAACAAAGGGGCCACTGAGTGTATTAAAATTCCACACATTTGACACCAGAGAAACTCTTATCAGGAACCCAGATATTGGAAACCCAAGAGACTGAGCTGGTGGAAACCGGAACAGCAACAATCTGCAGGAGGAATTCAACAGGTTGGACAGTGTCTGTGGGGGTGAAAGGAATTGATGACCAGTCCTGATGGAGGGTTTGACCCAGACATCAACCTGCTGAGTTTCCCAGTAGATAGTTGGTTGCAGGCTCCAGATATACTGAGCAAGTAGAACGTTATCCGTGGAAAGAAAGTTAGTGTCAGTGTTCTAGGTGGCTGATCTTTCATCAGAATTGGGAAAAGATAAAGTCAAATTGCTGTAGGTACTCAGTGGGTCAGGAAGCATCTGTGAAGGGAAATAGACAGCTGATGCTTGGGGTTGAGACTCTTCACCTGATCCATCTGTCCATTTGCTCAGTCAAGGTGAAGGTTCATGACCCGAGTTGCTGACTGGGCCTGTTTCCCTCCACAGATACTGTTTGATTTGCAGAGTCCTCCAGCAGTTTGGCTTTTATTCCACATTCCAGCATCTGCACTCTCTTGAATCTCCAGAAATACATTTTAAGTTGCAGAGAATTAGGGAGGGTGGACAGAACAATGGGAATATCTATGATAGAGACACAAATAATGGATCTACCATGACACTTGCTTATGGATCCTTGGGCTGTGGAAATTTGGAGGATTCTGAGACTGGGAGCTCTGGAGGCAAGCTCCCCAGAAGAAATAAGGATTGTGAGAGTCTAGAAGACAATGACTTGATGTCTGTGGTGGGGTCATTTGGGCAACAGGAGGCTCTACCTTATCTCTGAGTGTCCCTTTGTTCTTTCAATAGTTGCATTCCTACCCAGTAAGCCTGCCCAGCGTTTATTACTTTTAAGAAACAATTTATGCTGAATGCATTAAGTATGTAAAATGTCTGCAATAACTTCACTACATAATCAGATGAACAGTTATCATGGGATCAGAAGAGGAGATATGATGGCAGGAGATCAAAGTCTGATTAATAAATGATTGTATTAAGAGAAGTTCAAAGTCAATTTATTATCAAAGCACATGTATGTCACCATAAACAACCCTCAGGTTCATCTTCTTGTAGGCATTCACAGTAAACAGGAGTAAACAGGACAGAATAGAATCAATGAAAGACTGCACATAGCAGAAAGGGGAAACAGCCAGTGTGCAAAAGACAACATTTAACTGTGCAAGTGCAAAAAGAAAGAAAAATAATAATAAATAACGAAGTGAAGAGTCTTTGAAAGTGAGTGGGAACAGTTCAGTGATAGGATGAGTGAAGTTACCTTCTATGGTTCAAGATCCTGATGGCTGAGGGGTAATAACTGTTCCAGAACCTCGTGTAGAAATACTAAACAGCAGGGAGGGCTTTACCCATGATGGATTGGGTGGTGGCATCTGTTAGTCTTGTGAGACCATGAATCTGCACCTGGAAAAGTTTCCAGGGTGCAGGCCTGGACAAGGTTGTTTGGAAGACTGGCAGTTGCCCATACAGCGAGTCTCCCCTCTCCACGACACCAGTGTTGTTCAAGGGAAGGGCAAGGGCCGATACAGCTTGTCACCAGTGTCCTCGCAGGAGTTGTCAGAACGAGGTTGAAGGCAATGTCGGACTGCCTTAGGGACTCCAGCTCCGGATTTGTCCTCAGGGTTTACTCCCGAAGCCTTTCCCGTGAGTGGGTATGGCCGCAAGGCAGCGGAGGTTTGAAATCAGAGTTTTCCCTCTCTTAGATGGACTGCCTTCCTGGGCTGATGAGCTCCATCTACCCAATGGATGGGCTGTATTAGATTTTTCTGTTCAAGGGCATTGGTGTTGCCAGACCAGGTTGTAATGCAACCAGTCAATATGCTCTCCACCACACATCTATGGAAGTTTGTCAACGTTTTGGGTGTCACATTGAACCTTCGCAAACTTCAAAGAAAATAGAGGCACTGCTGTGCTTTCTTCATAAAGGCACTTGCGTCCTGGACCCAGGACAAATCCTCTGAAATGATAACACCAAGGAACTTAAAGTTTCTGACCATCTCTATCTCTGATCTCCCAATGAAAACTGGCTCATGGACCTTTGGTTTCCTCCTGAATTCAATAATCTTAGTCTTGTTGACACTAAGTGAAAGGTTGTTGTTGTGGCATCTCTCAGCCAGGTTTTCACTCTCCCTCCTACATGCTGATTTGTCGCCTTTGACAGAAGTGTCATCGTCAAACTTAAATATGGCATTGGAGTTGTGCTAAGCCTCAGTCATAAATGTAAAGCAAGTAGAGCAGGGAGCTAAGCATGCACACTTGTGATGTACCTGTGCTGATGGAGGAGATGTTGTTGCCATTCCAAAATCACTCACTGGGGTCTGCAGATGTGGAAGTCCAGGGTCCAGTTGTGCAGGGAGGTATTGAGGCCAAGGCCTTGAAGCTTATTGATTAGTTTTGAGGGGATGATGGTATTGAAAGCTGAGCTGTAGTCAATGAAGAACATCCCAGTGTTCTACCTTTGCAGTCGAGATGTTCCAGAATTGAGTGATGAGCCAATGAAATGGCACCTGCTGTGGAGGTGTTGTGTTGATAGGTAAATTTGAGTGGATCCCAGTAATTTCTCGTGCAGGAGTTTATATTTTTCATCACCAACCTCTCAAAGCAGTTTATCACAGTGAGTGCTGCTGGATGATAGTCCCTGAGGCAGGTTACCATGTTCTGCTTGAAGAATATGGTATAATTGAAGCTTGATTGAAGTGGGTGAGTACCTCAAACTGCTGAAGTGAGAGCACTGCAGTCAGTTGATCAGCACAGGTCTCTAGTACTGGGCCAGGTACCCTGTCTGGGTCAGATGCTTATATTGAGTTCACCCTCCTGAAGGATGCTCTTACATTAGCCTCAGAGCGTGAGATCATTGGGTCATCGGGTGCTGTGGGAGTTCGTGAAGGTGCCTCCATGTTTAGCTGGTCAAAGATAAAAGATGACTAGAATACAAAAGCAAGAACGTAATGTTGAGGCTTTATAAAGCACTGGTGAGGCCTCACTTGGAGGATTGTGAGCAGTTTTGGGCCCCTTCTCTAAAAACAGGTGTGCTGACATTGGGGAATGTTCAAAGGAGGTTCTGGGATTGAAAAGCTTGTCATATGAGGAGTGTCTGATGGCTCTTGTCCTCTACCCACTGGAACTCAGAAGAACAAGGGGGAATCTCATTGAAACCTTTCAATTGGTGAAAGGCCTTGATAGAGTGGATGTGGAGAAGGTGTTTTCTATAGTGGGGGAACTTTAAGATTAGAGGTCACAGATTAGAGGGGTGTTGTTTTAGAATGCAGATGAGGAGGAATTTCTTTTGCCAGAGTGTGATGTATCTGTGGAATTCATTGCCGCTCAGCTTAATAACAAGCAAATTCATTGAGAGGCTGGTCAAGCATTGTGGCACATGGCCAAGTGGTTAAAGCGTTGGATTAGTGATCTGAAGGTCATGAGTTCCACAGCCGATGCAGCGTGTTGTGTCCTTGAGCAAGGCACTTAACCACACACTGCTCCAGTCCACCCAGCTGGATACCCAAAATGGGTACCAGCAAAATGCTGGGGGTTAACCTCGCGATAGACTGGCGTCCTATCCGGGGAGGGAGTCTCGTACTCTCAGTCGCTTCACGCCACGGAAACCGGCATAAGCACCGGCCTGATGAGCCTATAAGGCTCGGAACAGACTTTAACTTTTTTTAACTGGTCAAGGATTACATTTGCAGCTTGCCACCACCCAGTCTGGACCCCCTACAATTTGCCTACTGACACAACCGATCGACAGATGACACAACAGCCACTGCTCTACGTACCATCCTTAGACATCTGGAGAAGGATGCTTATGTGAGAATGCTGTTCTACTATTTGTGTTAAACATATGTTGATTCAGTTTAAAGTGGTGCATAGGGCTGATATGTCTAAAGATAAATTTTTACTCTCATATAAACCCAATCTGCGATAGATGTCATTCTGAGGTAGCCTCTCTGACTCATATGTTTTGGTCTTGCTCTGTTTTGGAAAAATATTGGAAAGATATTTTTGATACATTCTCTGCAGTTTTGCACATTGATTTACAACCTCACCCTATCACTGCAACTTTTGGTTTACCAATGATTGATCTGCCCTCTTCAGCTCGGCGGATGATTGCATTTGCTACTTTACTGGCTAGAAAATCTATTTTATTGAATTGGAAAGAGATGAATCCTCCAACTACTTCACAATGATTTTCCCAAACCATATCCTGTTTAAACTTAGAAAAAATTGAAAGAGGTACCTTTGATCCCTCAGTTAAATTTGAAGAAACTTGGAGGCCTTTTATCCAATACTTTCATAGAATGTAATTTGACCTTTTCCGATTCCTTTATGTTATTTATTAATTTGAGTGGAGGAGCAGAGTTGATGACATTATAATAGAACAGCCCAGCTTTGTTTAGTTTAGTTTTAGTTCTGTTTAGTTTACTTTGTTTTTGATTTTTCAATTTGGGGTTTATTTTTTTCATCTTTTTATTTCCTTGTATCTTGTCTATATTAAGAGTTTGGGAGGTCAATTATATTGGTGTTACTTATAGTTTCTACTCACATGTGTTAATTGCCAACAATGTAATCCCACTCCCTTTGTAGTATTGTGATCACTATGTATTTGTCTTAGAAAAATTCAGTAAAAAAGATTGGTCTGTATACACCAGCCGCGTGGTGAAAAAGGCAAAACAGCTCCTTTTACACCTCAGACGGTTGAGGAAGTTTGGTACGAGCCCCCAAGTCCTAAGAACTTTCTACAGGGATGCAACTGAGATCATCCTGACTGGCTGCATCACTAGCTGGTATGTGAACTGTACCTCCCTTAATCGTAGGATTCTGCAGAGTGTGGTGTGGACAACCCAGTTGTGAACTTCCCATGATTCAAGACATTTACAAGGACGGGTGTGTAAAAAGGGCCTACAGGATCATTGGGGACCCGAGTCATCCCAGCCACAATCTATTCCAGCTACTACCATCCAGGAAGCGGTACCGCAGCATAAAAGCCAGGACCAACAGGCTCCGGGACAGCTTCCTCCACCAGGCCATCAGACTGATGAACTCACGCTGACTTGAGTGTACTCTATATTACATTGACTATTCTGTTTATTATAAATTATTATCAATAACTATGATTGCACATGGCACATTTAGATGGAGATATAACATAAAGATTTTTACTCCTCATGTATGTGAAGGTTATAAGAAATGAAGTCCATTCAGTTCGAATTAATTCACAGGCAGCTGTGGTGGCCAAGTTATTGGGTATCTTTAAGGCAGAGATTGATAGATTCTTGATTGATCAGGGCATGAAGGAATACAGAGAGAAGGCAGGAGGTTGGGGCTGAGAGGGAAATGGATCAGCCATGATGATATGGCTCCTGTATCTTACAGTCTTATGGAAGTGAGTATAGCAGGCATTGAGTCCTTCTGGGAGCGAAGCCTTTTTGTCACCTGTGCCACTTGGTTTCAGTTTTGGTAGCACTTAAGCCCTGCCCAGCATCCTTAGTGATTCGGGTTTGGTCCAGAATTGCCACTTCACATGTGAGATGGATTTCCGGAGGTTGTACTTTCCGGAGAAGGCAGGGAAGTGGAGAGGACTCCAGAATGAAGGTTGTCGACAGCTGAATGCATTGCTGCCAATAGAGAGAGAGAAGAAACCGAGGATGCACAAGAGGACCGAGTTGGAGGCTCAGTCTGTTCTAGAACTGGAGGAGGTTGTAAGTAGGGAGGGATGAGGTCTTGAAGGACTGTCTACTAAGAGGATGAGCGTTTGAAGTTTGTAATGTAGGTGGCCAGGTAGCAAGAATATGAATGAATGGGGTTCAGAGGAAATGAGTATATAAAGTGAGATTCAGGGCATCAAGGGTACGGGGTGAAAACAGGAGAGTGGGGATGACTGGATGAAGTGTATCAGCCCGTGATTGAATGGTGAAACAGACTCGATGGGCTGAATGGCCTACTTCTTCTATATCTTATGGTCTTATGATTAAAGAGATTGGAAGATGCTTGGCTAGTCAGGGAGCACTGAAATGTTCAAAGTTCAAATAAACTTTGAAGTTCAAAATAAATTTATTATCAACGTTATGTATATGTCACCATTTACTACTCTGAGATTCATTTTCTTATTTGCATTCCCAAGGGAAAAAAATGAAATATTTAAATTCCAAAGTATGAAAAGTATGCATGAGGGTTTTAGTAAAAGATGGACTGAAGCAGGGGCAGTACGCAAAGGAGGAAATGAGTGAGTGGTCTTTTTGTTAGATATTGCATCAGGTATTCACCTGCAGATCAAAATTAAAGCTGAGGGTTGACTAAACTCATGGGTACAAGAGTCAAACATAAAAGCTCTGGTCTCCCCAATATTTAATGTGAGGACACTTCTCATTGAGCAGTGCTGTCAAGATACAATGCGAAAATGAAAGTGTGTGTGTGTGTGTGTGTGTGTGTGGGGGGAGCATTTGAACAAAGGCAAAACCTTTTAAATGTAGGTGACGTACTTAGCAAAATGAAGATGGCTTCGAGAGAAAGTGCCTGTGCAGCGCTGTGTTCCATATTTTATGGCCCTGTCGAATTGAAGTCAAAGTGAAATTTATTATCAGATTTCATACATGTCACCACATACAACCCTGAGATTTCTTTTCCTGTGGGCACACTCTGCATAGAACACTCACTGTATCAAGGATCAATAAACAACAAACTGTGCATTCACTGGGGTATGTGGCATCAGAGCACGAGCACTTCATTTAAATGGATCATCTGTTTTTGGATAATTCCACTCATGTCCACAGCATGGACAAGGTTAGGGAATACCTTTAAAAATCTTCTGCATCAAGCTTTGGAAGAAATGGTCCTGCACAGTTTGCCCTTCGCTGAATTTTGTGGTGGTGTTGTATGCATGACTTCCTTCACTTCGGACATTTATTTTGAATGTTCCACAGTGATTTGTTTAGTCAAGCCGATCATCAGACTGTAAAACTATGTTAAGAAGTCAGCGACTCTACTCCTTTAATTTATGTTTGCATATATTGTGAATGACTTTGTTTAGCCTGAAATAATTTAATCTGGTTTGATGATACAGCATTTAAAAAAAAAAAGTGACAAGGGGTTGAAAAGGAAAGATGTATTCAATGCCTAACATGATTTCCAACGTCATGTTATTTGGAGAACCGTTAACAGTCAGTCTTATAGTTTGCTTTTGCACTCGTGTAAAAAGGAAGAGATTTTGATCAAGTGGTGACAGTTACAGGCTTCACCCAGCACATCCTTAACTGGCTGTTAACACAAACACCACACTTCACTATATGTTTGATGCACCATCAATAACTCACACTGAGACGTAAGGCGAGATATCGGCTTTTATTGACTGGAAGAAGGAACCAGGAGTGAGTGTCCATCATACTATGTCCTGGAGACTGAGGCCGAGCGTCAGGCCTCAGATCGCCTTTATACAGGGGCCTGTGGGAGGAGCCACAGGAGCAGTCAGCAAGGGGCGTGTCCAGACAGGTATATGAAGTTCACCACAATGTTGCAATGTATACATGATAAATAAATAAATCTGAAGAGGAAATCATCCCTAAATGGACACAAAATGCTGGTGGACACAGCAGGCCAGACAGCATCTAAAGGAAGAAACACTGTCGATGTTTCGGGCCGAGACCCTTCATCAGGACTAACTGAAAGGAAAGATAGTAAGAGATTTGAAAGTAGTGGGGGGAGGGGGAAATGTGAAATGATAGGAGAAGACCGGAGGGGGTGGGATGAAGCTAAGAGCTGGAAAGGTGATTGGCGAAAGTGATACAGAGCTGGAGAAGGGAAAGGATCATGGGACGGGAGGTCTAGGAGAAAGAAAGGGGGAGGGGAGCACCAGAGATGGAGGACAGGCAAAGAGTGATTGTGAGAGGGGCAGGGAGAGAAAAAAAAGGATGGGGAATAAATAAATAAATAAGGGATGGGGTAAGAAGGGGAGGAGGGGCATTAATGGAAGTTAGAGAAGTCAATGTTCATGCCATCAGGTCGGAGGCTACCCAGACGGAATATAAGGTGTTGTTCCTCCAACCTGAGTGTGGCTTCATCTTGACAGTCGAAGAGGCCGTGGATAGACATATCAGAATGGGAGTGGAATTAAAATGTGTGGCCACTGGCAGATCAGTGGGACAGCGGGATCTGTTTCTTGAATTTCCAGCATCTGCAGATTTCCTCATACATGAATGGAAACTGTTTTCTACTGAGATAAGTGACGTGATGAGAAGATCTAAACCAGGAGAATTACTGGCAGTGGAAAAATTAAAGCCTGTTTGTAAGGAAGCTGGAAGAGGTAAGATGCACGTAGTTGTCGCAAGAGATATAGGTTCAGGGCCACCAATAACAGACACTGGCAATCTGCTGGAGGAACTCACTGAGCCGAACCGGTTCTGTTGGGGGGGGGGGGGTGAGGAGATGGGAAGACTCGTAAGTGGGAAACGGGACACGTTAGCTGCACTGCAGAGGCCCAAGAACAGACAGTTAAGGGGAGATAATAGACCCTGAGCCAGCAGATGGGATTAGTTACATTTGGCATCATGGTCGGCATAAGCAGGTGGGCCAAAGGGCTTATTGCTCTGTCTGTGTTCTCTGCTCTGTGTAGATGGGTGGTAGGATCTGGGAGAGTTCGGATGAAGGGAGAATAAAGTGGGATCTGTGTAACTGGGTTTGCGATGGTGATCACAGACTTGGTGAAGCTTTGTGGCTCACCATGACAGAATCCTGCCAGCAAGGGACCAGCAGGGGTCACAAAACTTGACCCAAGCCCCAACAGAGCCCAGCCAATGCCTTCCAACCTCCTGTGCCATACCGCTTTAAAACATTGCCACAAAAAATACACACTCTCCCCCTCGAGCATGCCCACCAGCCAAAATCATCACAGCTAATATAAGCTGCTCTCAACTATTCCTTTGTGTTGCTTACCCATAAAACCTCACGTATATATAGCCATCGCTCTCTCTTTCTATATGATCTGGCCTATACCACCCTCGGGCAGAGGATTCCAAAGATTCAGTATGCTCTGAGAAAATAAATTTCTACACTCCCCAATTTTAAATGACTGGCCACTAAACTTCTGATGTCCCCTTGTCTGTGGTTCATCACTGTTGAAAACATCTTAAAAATCTACCCAAAATATCCCCTTTAGGGTCTTGTGTCGGAACAGAGTCATCTCTCATTCTTCTAAACTTCAAGGAATACAAGAACAAGCTGTTTATCCTCCCTTGATAGTGCAACCCTCTCATCTCAAATACTAGCTTGGTCCGTCTCCTCTGGACTGATTCCAGTGCTGCTTTTAATTTTTTTAGCTTTATAAGTTCCAGCCCAAGTAAATCAAAGTGAAGTCTAAATAATTTAGAACAACATATTAAATAACCTCATCAAGTCTGCTTTCATACACGGCGAAACAGAATGGCTCTATTAATTTTTAAGGGAGTTTTAATTTGTTTAGTATCCAGGCCAATGTTGGATGGAAAGATGGGTGGAGGTGCTGGCTCTAAATACTTTGCTATAAAGATCCCATTGTGATTTACGATTCTGTCTGTGCTATACTGTGAATTAGGGTACGTTTGAATAAATCTTACTACTTCTAGCTTGGCGCGCCAAAGCCTAAACATATAGATTAGAAATAAAGGAAGCTTGGAATAAGTGAGTGGATATTTGCTCTACGGAGAGCAGCCAGTGTGGTCAGAACTGCTCAGAGGCCAGTGTTGACTGATATGCCTAGAATATACCATTTAATTTTCATTGGGGAGAGAAAAAAATTATTAACCACGTTTGATATTAGTTAGTCATTGACAATTTGTGATGTTTAGTGGACACAGTGAACAGGAACCATTCCCTATAAGAAAAGGGAGATTAATTTATCTGAATTGAAGATGAAAAAGAGTTCCCTACCCCCACTCTGGCTGGTGTTGGCCACGTGTGATGATTCGGCAGCCGCGGATTGTTATTGGAGCGCAGGGGAGGGAGCTTCATTGTCCTCAGTTGTGCTTTCCCGAACCCAATTATTCTTAATGGTGGTTCTGAGCATCGGAAATGGAAAGCGCTCCATTCTGATCAAAGAGCTGTAGGATAGTAGAAGCAAAATCTTTACATGCAATCAATTTTTGCACCCAAACGATATGTTAAATTGATCTAATTAAACTGTTTTACATTTGCATTAATACAAAATTTCACGTAATATTTTTCAATACCATTTAATATGAGCCATGTTAATAAATGGATCAGACATTCACTTGCATCAACAGCACATATTGTTTGCGTCATTTTAAATTGAACAAAGACACTTGAAACCATCCACAGTTCTTACTAGATGTCTAATTTACATATATATAGACAATTAAAAAGAGAACGCCAGAGACACGTGGCCAATAACCGTGCTTTTCATCATATGTGCAATTAAAATGGGCAAAACGTTCATGATTTGAATTTTTTAATTACACACTTTTGTAGCTTCTTCCAGGGCTAATTTTTCAATTAAACGACGCCTTGTAGTTTATCGAAATGAAATATTTGGTAGGTTTTCACTCCAGTAAGCAACGCTAAAATTGTTTTAAGCCATCCAATCCTCCAGCCATTCACCCCCATGTATACTAATATGCAGCCTGTTATATTTTGAAATACTTCTTTGTGTTGTTTGGAGATCACCATTGGAAAGAGGTTCTGTTGGTGGGCATCCCCCGCTTTCCTTTATTTTTGCGGCGCAATTGAATGAAAAATTTCCGTCATCTGTGGAAATGAAGAATAATTGCGATTCCTGAATGAACTTCTCTGCCGTAAGATGACAATATGAAAACACTAATTAAAAATGCTTAACGTGGTTGTCAATGCTACGAACTGGAAGGGAACAGCTTGTCCGTCCGAGAGGTCCTTTGGGAGCTTGAATCATCTGGTGCAATCTGGATTTTCAGAAAAGAGACCAACTAATTAGCCCGTGGTAACCAAGACCTTTATCTGTCCAACGAGAAAACTACTTGTGCTTAGTTGGAACTTTACAGTTGTTGCTGCCGAGATCTCTTTGCGTTGTATGTGAATGCAACGAGACAGACGGCACAGTCCCGGGTAACAGCAAACTTATCTAAGAATTCAGGTTCGAAACGTCCTGTTCCTTAGCAACACTGGGATAGTAATGGTTTTCCTTCCGACGGGATCATTTGGCGCGGGGTTTCGGGCGTTGTAGGCTGCGCTCGCTGTCAGGGGCAGCTTTGTCCCGCTCCGCAGCGGAGGAGCCGCGTGCGGGCACTTCTCACGCTGGACTTGTTACTCCGGAGCGTTATCGAGGGCTGAACGCTGATCCATTACTCTATTCCTTTTCAGGTGGGGAGCATGTGAAGAGGTTTGTAGACCAGAAAGGATCGCGCCTCGTGTGGCATTTGGACCCAATCAAAGTAAACCATTCAGAATCTGGTAAGGGGTAAGACAGATATTTATGTAATACACTCGCAGCTAATTTATGTGGCGTAGATCTGCTCCATTCAGTGATTTGGAAACAGATGCCGTTGTTGAACGGTCATGTGGTCCGAGAGCTAATCTGTAGTGGTGTTTATACTAATTATTTTTTGTTTACGATGGTGGCGAATGTTTCCCATTTCCAAAATGCGAAGGTTTGACAAGTCTAGAGGAACAAAGAAACTAGCAATAATCACATACTATCATTTCATACGACAATGGACAAACTAATGGCTCTTTCCAGCTTTAATTAAACTTGTCCGTCTACTGGAAGTATTTGACGAATGGAGCACAATACATCGTACTCCTGATTTGTATTAACACATTTCTGTGCTTCATATTGTTACTTTCTCTGGAGCTCAAAATTTTGCTCCTAGTTTGTATATGTGGGTAAATCGTTGTGAGACTATCAGATGCGTTAAGCGGTATTAACGTTGTAAACTTTATTTATGAGTGAAGCATTTTTAAAAAATCGCATAATCAATTTGCTACTAAAAAAAACTCTCGAGAGTATTTAAATTATAAAATATAGCAAAGCATTTTTAAAGTACAAAAGATTCCAGAATGGGATTTCCAAAAAAAAAAATGGATGTTCTAGAGGAGGTTTACAAGAATGATTCCAGGGATGAACACACGTATGAGGAGTGTTTGATGACTCTGTACTTGCTGGAGTTTAGAAGAATGGGGGTGGGGTGGGCTGAATCTCATTCAGAGCTATTGAACATTGAAAGGCCTAGATAGAGTGGATGTGGAGAAGATGGTCCCTATAGTTGCTGAGTCCAGGACTGGAGGGTATAGCCTCAGAGTAGAAGGGAGTTCCTTTAGAAAAGGGAGGAGGAGGAATTTCTTTAACCAGGTGGTGGTGAACCTGTAGGTGCTGCTGACTGCTGTGGAGACCAAGTCATTGGGTGTATTTAACGGAGAGGTTGATAGGTTCTTGATTAGTCAGGGCGTGAAAGATTACGGGAGAAGGCAGGAGAATGCGTTTGAGAAGGAGATAGATCAGCCATGATGAAATGGTGGAGCAGACTCAATGGGCTGAAAGGTCTAATTGTGTTCCTATCAATTATGGACTGGATGGTCTTGAAACACAGAATCTTTCAGGCTTGGAAAGTGAACATTCTCGCAAGCAAATCACAGCCTTCATGCAGATAATAAGCAAGTCAGAGGAGTTGTTCCTTATAAATGGTAATAACAATTGGCATGTTTCTTTGAACGGGGCATGGGGAAGTACACAAGAAATATTCCTAGGCAGCAAAAGCAACGTTTCAAAGATTACAATTCTGTGAGAAAATATAACAAATAAAAATTAACCTAATTTTTTAAAAAACTAAAAGACAATCTCAATGTCCCAAATGTTCCTCGGGGATTGCATTACAATAGGCTTTATGGCAGGCTGTTTGTAAGTACAAGTTGTTCGTAAATCGGATGTTTGTAAGTTGGGGACTGCCTGTACTTCATATAAAGGCAGGTGAATCTTCAAGCGTCCACCACCTGGTTCAGAAACAGTTTTTATCCTTCAACCATTGGCCTTCCGAACCGGTGTGGATAACTTCACTCACCTCAATTCTGAACTGATTTTGCAGCCTTACTTTCAAGCTCTCCACAGCTCACTTTCTCAGAATTATTTAATTTTATTTACACGTTTGTCTTCTTTTGCACATTGTTTGTCGGTCTTTGTGTGTAGTTTTTAACTGATTCTGTCGTACTTCTGCATCCTACGGTGAATGCCTGCAGGAAAATGAATGGCAAGGCGGCGTCTGGTGGCAGATACGTGGTTTGGCGATAAGTTTACTTTGAACTTTGAGGGAGCCGGCTCTGGAAACTCCATTTGCCCTTTGCAAGGCAAATGTGTCCCCACCCCACACCTCAGCTTGAACCCTTTGCGTGGGGAGTGGAGGTGCGCAAGACAGAAAGCATGACAATCCACTCCAGTCACCTTGGAGTTGATGCTAGCCTGTGATTAGGCAATGCAAAGTGGAGGCAGGGAAATATCACCGGGGCACAGAGGCAGAACTGCTCTCTAAGGCTTTGCCAAAAACATAATGTGTATCAGGAAAAATTTACACATTCTTACAGTAAGATTTATGAATGTATAATGTTGAAAATTGTAATTTTGTGAAATAAGTAATCATACAAATTTTTGTTGTACTCTTTCCTATATAGAGGCATAGATCAAATGGACAGCCAGAGATTTTTTCCCCCCCAGGATGGAAATGACTAATACGAGGGAGCATAATTTTAAGGTGGTTGGAGGAAAGTTGGAAAGTATGTGGGGGGGGGGGATGTCAGAGGTCAGTTTTTTAATGCAAGAGAGTGGTGGGTGTTTGGATCACCCTGCCAAGGTGGTGATAGAGGTAGATACATCAGGGACGGTTAAGAAACTGTTGGACAGGCACACGGATGATAGAAAAATGTAGAACTATGTAGGAGGGTAGGGGGAGGTTGATCGTTAGAGTAGGTTAAAAGTTCATGGGCTAAAGGGTCTGTACTGTGCAGTAATGTTCTATGTTCTAATACACCAAGTATGCTTAATCACCGTTTTCCAGTGTCAGTGCAGAGATTTGAGCATCATAACATGGGCTGGTGCTTAGTAAGCTACAATGGGAATGCTGCACTTTTGGAAGTGCTTTCGTTTAGGTCGCACTTTAATGAGTCTCTCTGTCCCTGTATGTTCCCTTCCCTGCTCTTGATCTCCCAGTTGACCTTGCACTCTCTCCATAGGTGCTACACGGTATGCTGTGTTCTGCATCCTGTTTTCTTTTCACAAACTTATGTACTTGTGTGCGGCATGGTCGGTTTAAAGAGATTAGCTTTACTTGTTGCGTGTACTTTGAAACGTACAAAATGCATTGAAATGCATCGATTTACATCAACAACCAACCTGTTCCGAGGATGAGCTGGAATTAGCCCACGAGTGTTGCCATGCTTCCAGTGTCAACATAGTATGCCCACCACTCACTAACCTAACCAGTACATCTTTGGAAGGTGGGAAGAAACCCACACAGTCATGGGCAGAACATACAGACTCCTTAAAGATAGCAGCGGGAATTGAACCTGGACCAATGGCATTGTGAAGTACTTTGTGAACTTTACTCTACCACCCACTACGTTACCATTCCCACCATTCCATGGGCATACTGTGCCTAGATGGAATACAAACAAGTGTTTTCACTGAAAATGTTCCTCCCACTTTATTCTGGCTTCTGCACCTTTCCTTTCCAGACCTGATAAAGGGTCTTTGTGTGAAACGGCAACTGTTTATTTCCCTCTGACCTGCTGAGTTCCTCCAGCGTTCTCTGTGCGTTGTCTTTGTCACATTTTTCTTGGCGTACATGGTAATAAAAAAGATTGCGTTACCAATGTTCCTCAACTGGGACTAAAAGATCTTTCAAAGGAGACGAGGACAGGCATCCCTGGATTCCTGGACAGTATTTACTCCACCATCAACACTCATTATTCACCATGTACTTTATTCAAACCTGCTGTGTGAAAGTTATATGCTGATTCACAGAAATGTGAAATGTAAAACACAAGAGGACATTCAGTCATGTTCATTCTGGCCATCAGTGGAGTCTGGGATCGCTCCTGGGTGAGGATTTGTAGTTATTGGTTCATTGCTTTTCCTCTATGAGCAACAGAACCACATCAACAAATTTCAATTCTATGGCATTATACGTAGTTAAGGAGCTTGGAAAAATTAGTTAGAAGCTATAGCACACCCTGCTTTGCTGCTGGTGAGAGCTTGGGGTACATATTATTTATTGAGATACGGTGTGGAGTGGGCCCTTCCAGCCCTTCTGGCTGTGCTGCCCAGCAACTCCCAATTTAACCCTAGCCTAGTCACAGGACAATTTACAATGACTAATTAACCTACCAACCAGTATGTCTTTGGAATGTGGGAAGAAACCGGAGCACCCAGAGGAAACCCCCATGGTCACGGAGAACAAACAAACTCCTTACAGGCAGCAGCAGGAATTGAACCCGGGTTGCTGGTTGTGCTAACCACTACACTACCGTGCCGCCTATCGTGCCATATTCAGGCCTTGTGATTCCTCCATTGTCAGAAATGCTGGTTTCATTAATATACCTCCTTACTTTGACCATAAGATATAGAAGCAGAATTAAGCTTTGTGGCCCATCAAGTCTGCTGCACCATTTCATCATGGCTGATCCATTTCCCTCCAGAGTCCCAATTTCCTGCCTTCTCCCATATCCCATTGTGCCCTAATCAATCAAGAACCTGTTAACCTCTGCCTTAAATATACCCAAACACTTGGCCTCCACAGCAGTCTGTGGTAATGAATTCCACAGAATCACCACTCTCTGGCTAAAGAGATTCCTCCTTATCTCTGTTATAAATGGACTTCCTTCTATCCTGAGATTGTGTTCTCTAGTCTTGCTTATTGTATCACATTCTTGCTCCTTATTGTCAATGTGTGGCTCAACCCTTCCAATGAAACCCAAACAAATTAACCACTCGAACTTTGTATACATGTTCTATCTCCATAATAACCGCTGGTTTTTTGGCCTGTCTTCCTCTGCCTTTTGGCATCTGTAGAAAATAATGGGGCTTCCCACGTTTATTAGGGCAGCGCTGTAGCCAAGCAGTTAGCGTGATGCTGTTACAGCTCGGGGCGTCAAAGTTCAATCTTGGCAGCCTTTGTAGGGTGTTTGTACAGTGGAGTGCATGGATTTCTTCTGGGTGCTCTGGTTTCCTCTCACAGTCCAAATATGTACCAGTTAGTAGGTTAATTGGCCATTGTAAATAATCCTGTGATTAGGTTACGGCTAAACAGGGTGTTGTCGGGGGTTACTGGGTGGTGTGGCTTGAATGGCCGGAAAGGCTTATTCTGTGCTGTAGCCCTAAATAAATGAATAAATATATGTGCATTACCTACATCAGAGCAATGGCTAGAATTCAAGGAGTTACTAACTGTAAATAGATTTTGTACATCCAGCCAGTACATTTTCCTCAGGTGACAATGGCCAATACCAGAGTGCTTTTGCTGAAGGTGAGTGCATGAAAGATTAAAGGAGATGTCAGAGGTAGGTTTTTTACACAGAGAGCAGTGTGTGCCAGGGATAGATTGCAGCGAGTGCTGACAGAGACTGATACATTAAGGACATCTAAGAGATTTGTAGATAGGCACATGGAAGTAAGAAAAACAGCAGGATATAGGATGGAAGGATTCAACCGATCGCAGAGTAGGTTTATATCGGGCAGCTTAACATTATAGGCTAGAGGGTCCATATTGTGCTGTACTGTTCTATGTCCTATCTTGATGTCAAGACGTGTAGAAATGTAAATATTCCAGTTAAACATAAGCAACAGCAACTTTATGAGCTGCATATTCAGTGTATATATCAGACTGGTTTTACAATCCTGACAAATGTGTAACCTATGGACAAACAAAGTGATAACATGTCCAGAGAGCCTGAAGAATCTTACAGATTCTGAGTGAGAAGCATACGTTTTAATTATTTAATACAAAGCTTTTAGACAGAAATAACAGGAAAATAAAGACAAAATTAAAAGAGGACAAAGGAAGATAAAAAATAAAGAGCATCTCAAAATTTTTTTTCAATTTAGAGATGCAGAAATCATTAAATTCTGAAGAATGAGATTGTATTTGGATCGTAGAAACATAGAAAATCTACAGCACATTACAAGCCTTTCACCCAGAGTGTCGTGTCGACGATGTAACCTACTCTAGAAGCCGCCTAGAATTTCCCTGCTGCATAGCCCTCTACTTTACTAAACTCCAAGTGCCTATCTAAGAGTCCCTTAAAAGACCCTATTGTATCTGCCTCTACCACCTTTTCTGGCAGTGCATTCCACACGCCCACTACTCTCTGTGTCCTCCTCCTTGTACCTACTTCCAAGCACCTTAAAACTTTGCCCCCTTGTGTTAGCCATTTCAGCCCTGGGAAAAAAATGCCTCTGGCTATCCACATGATCAATACCTCTCATCGTCTTGTACACCTCTATCAGGTCACCTCTCATCCTCTATCACTCCAAGGAGAATAGGCCAAGTTCATTCAATCTCTCCATGTTCTCCGGTTCAGGCAACATCCTTGTAAATCTCCTCTGTGCTCTCTGTATAGAATCCACATCCTTTCTGTAATGAGGTGACCGGAACTGAACAGTCGCAGAAGTTTAAGATGTGTTCAGTGAACATGAGGGGCATTGATTGTGTGGATAGTCGGAGGCTTTTTCCCCAGGGCTGAAATGGTTGCTACAAGAGGACACAGGTTTAAGGTGCTGGGGAGTAGGTACAGAGATCTTGTTAGGGGTAAGTTTCTTACACAGAGAGTGGTGAGTGCGTGGAATGGGCTGCCGGCTACGGTGGTGGAGGTGGATACAATAGGGTCTTTTAAGAGACTTTCGGACAGGTACATGGAGCTTAGAAAAATAAAGGGCTATGGGTGAGCCTAATTTCTCACGTAAGGACATATTCTTTGTGGGCCGAAGGGCCTGTATTGTGCTGTAGGTTTTCTGTGTTTCTATACTGCTGGGTGAGTATCACAGCAGAGAAATGCTGTTAAATCAGAGCTCCTGAAGGAACAGAGCACTGTCGGACTGCAATTTCCTGGAGTCTCCAGAAGACTAGTGTCTCTATTGAGAGAGAATAATGACTTTGCTGATCTAACAGCAATGTCTGAGCCTCTGCTCAGTCTGCTTTTAAGTATGCACGCGCTCTAACATGGTCTCTTCTTCCTCCATGGGGATAATTTCCTCTAATTATTAACATGGATTTAGTTGGGAGATTTCCCTTGATGGATATTACTAATAAGCAGTTCTTAAAGAGTGTAATTACTGTTTGAACAGAAAGTGTAATCAAAGGAAATGTCACTGCCATGTTTGCAATGTTATTAAAACTTAAAAAAAAATCCAAAGGAACTCTTTCTCCCCCCCCCCACCTTCCTTTATTAATCCACCTCATTCCATATCAACTGTTAAAGGGATTATTTTCCCAGTGGGACGGAAAGGGATTACACCTAAAATGGCTAAATCTCTTTCCCTCTGCTTAAAGGTTAAAAGGTGGGCGGCAAAGTTTGTAATGCTAAATGAAAGGAGATGCTTTTAAAGTACTTGTTTTCCTCATGGTCAGGGGAATAAAAAGGAAAAATGTAATTTGCAAGGAACAATGAGTTAAAAGCCTGATGCACCATCAATAACTCACACTGAGACGTAGGCGAGATATCGGCTTTTATTGACTGGAAGAAGGAACCAGGAGTGAGTGTCTATCATACAAGGTCCTGGAGACTGAGGCCGAGTGTCAGGCCGCAGGTCTCCTTTATACAGGGGCCTGTGGGAGGAGCCACAGGAGCAGTCAGCAGGGGCGTGTCCCGACAGGCACATAGTTCACCACATTCACCCCCCCTTCGTTTGAAAAAGTCCTCATGTAGCGAAGGTTCTTACAAGTCAAGCCGATCAGGCGGTCGAATCTGTCGCTGCGATCTACGTAGCACCGGCTGTGACCCCATAGGTGCCGGCAACATTGGCGATTGCACAGGGGACGGGGGTTGCGCGTGTTCTTGCCCACTAGGCGCCGGTGATCCCTCATGCATGTGCGAGGCGCCTGGTATAAACGCGTACGAAACGCCCGGTATACAAGTGTCGTGAGGAGTCTGTGTAGGGCCTGGTGCGTACGGTGTCACCTCTGGTGCAGGGTTCACAGTTACCGGAGAGCCTTCAGGGTAGTGGTCTGCTGCACCTGCGGGTGCCAGGTCGCGGATGGAGACCGTGTCCTCCCGCCCATCAGGTAAGACCACGTAAGCATACTGGGGGTTCGCATGGAGAAGGTGAACCCTCTCCACCAGCGGGGAGTATTTATTGCTCCTCACATGTTTCCGGAGCAGCACTGGCCCCGGGGACGTCAGCCAAACTGGTAGGGTGGTCCCAGTGACAGACTTCCTGGGAAAAGAGAATAGGCGTTCGTGAGGGGTGGCATTGGTGGACGTACATAACAGAGAGCGGATAGAGTGCAGTGCCTCAGGGAGGACCTCCTGCCATCGAGAGACCGGCAACCCTTTGGACTTAAGGGCTAAAAGTGTGGCCTTCCACACTGTGGCATTCTCCCGCTCTACCTGGCCATTACCCCGGGGATTATAACTCGTGGTCCGACTGGTAGCAATGCCCCTAGCTAGCAAGTACTGGCGCAGCTCCTCACTCATAAAGGAGGACCCTCTATCACTGTGGATATAGCAGGGATACCCGAACAGAGTGAAGAGCTGGCGCAGGGCTTTTATGACGGACGTGGCAGTGGTGTCGGGGCAGGGGATGGCAAAGGGGAACCGTGAGAACTCGTCAATAACACTGAGAAAATAGACATTGCGGTCAGTGGAGGGAAGGGGGCCCTTAAAGTCAACACTCAGGCGTTCAAAAGGGCGGGTGGCCTTGACAAGTTGTGCCTTGTCAGGACAGTAGAAGTGCGGTTTGCACTCGGCACAAATTTGGCAGTCCCTGGTCATCGTCCTGATGTCCTCCAGGGAGTACGGCAGGTTCCGAGCTTTCACAAAATGGTAAAATCGGGTGACCCCCGGATGGCAAAGTTGTGCATGAAGGGCGTACAGCTGGTCGAGCTGTGTGCTAGCACATGTTCCCCGGGATAGGGCATCAGGGGGCTCATTGAGTCTGCCAGGCCGGTACAGGATATCATAGGTGTAGGTGGAGAGTTCTATCCTCCACCGCAAAATCTTATCATTTTTGATCTTGCCCCGCTGTTGGTTGCTGAACAGAAACGCAACCGAGCGCTGGTCGGTCAGCACAGTGAATCTTTTGCCAGCAAGATAGTGCCTCCAGTGCCTAACAGCCTCCACTATGGCCTGGGCTTCTTTCTCCACCGCGGAGTGCCGAATTTCAGAGCCTTGGAGGGTGCGAGAAAAGAATGCTACTGGTCTGCCTTCCTGATTAAGGGTAGCAGCCAGAGCGAAATCGGAGGCATCACACTCCACTTGGAAGGGAGCGGTCTCGTCCACTGCATGCATCGTAGCTTTGGCAATGTCCGCTTTAATGCAGTTGAAGGCCGCGCAGGCCTCAGCAGAGAGGGGAAACGAGGTAGACTTGACCAGGGGGCGAGCCTTGTCTGCGTAATGGGGGACCCATTGGGCGTAATAGGAAAAAAACCCCAGGCACCGTCTGAGGGCCTTGAGAGTGGTGGGAAGAGGGAGCTCTAACAGGGGGCGCATACGTTCGGGATCAGGCCCAATAACCCCGTTTTCCACGACATACCCAAGTATAGCAAGGCGGGTGGTACCAAAAACACACTTGTCCCTGTTATAAGTAAGGTTCAGAGCTGCGGCCACTTGGAGAAACCGTTGGAGGTTGGCGTCGTGATCTGGCCTGTCATGACCACAGATGGTGATGTTATCCAGATAGGGAAATGTGGCCTGCAGTTGGTACTGGTCCACCATCCGGTCCATTTCCCTCTGGAAGACAGAGACACCATTCGTGACACCGAAAGGGACGCGCAGGAAGTGATAGAGCCGGCCGCCCGCCTCGAAGGCGGTGTAGGGGCGGTCCTCTGGGCAGATGGGGAGCTGGTGATAAGCGGATTTCAGATCTATTGTCGAGTACACCTTATACTGAGCAATCTGGTTGACCATATCCGCGATGCGGGGTAGGGGGTATGCGTCAAGCTGCGTAAACCTATTGATGGTTTGACTATAGTCCACCACCATCCTATTTTTCTGCCCAGTCCGAACAACAACCACCTGGGCCCTCCAAGGGCTTGTGCTCGGCTCAATGATCCCCTCCCTGAGCAGCCGCTGCACCTCCGACCGAATGAAGGCCCGGTCCCCCGCGCTGTACCTCCTGCTTTTGGTTGCCACAGGTTTACAGTCGGGGGTCAGGTTGGCGAACAGCGGTGGGGAAGGGATCTTGAGAGTGGAGAGGCTGCAAGTGTCGGTAGCGCAGCTGTTGGCCTGGTTCTGGATGGGATGTGTGTGTCCGTGTGTGTGTGTGGTCAGTAGCGGGGTATGTGAAGAAGTCCCACAAAACTGAGGATTCTTGACAGTGAGTGGTGGGAGGGGCCCGTCGTATACCATAGTCACACTTTCGAGATGGCTCTGGAAGTCCAGCCCCAATAGCACAGGTGCACACAGATTAGGCATGACCAGCAGTTCAAAGTCCCGATATACTGTGCCTTGCACCACCAAAGTCGCTACACAACCCGCCCGGATGTCTGCGGACTGCGACCCAGAGGCCAAATGGAACCTCCGACTGACCGGCCGCGTTGCAAGTCCGCAGCGTTGCACTGTGTCCGGGTGAATAAAACTCCCAGTGCTGCCCGTGTCAAACAGGCATCCAGTCCAATGCCCCTCCACCTGGATGTCCATCATGGATCTTGCAAGCTGGTGTGGGGCGCTTTGGTCGAGAGTCACAGTGGCCAGAGTTGGATCGCCGTCGGGGTACCCGGTCAGCATCGGAGGGTCGGGGGCGGGGCATGCTGACGCCGACAAAGATGGCCGCTCACATCCGGGGTACCCGGTCAGCATCCGAGGATCGGGGGCGGGGCGTGCTGACGTCGACAAAGATGGCCGCCCACATCCCGGCATGCAAGATGGCGGCCCCCACGTTTCACCCGCAGCGCTGCACTCCGCTCGAGGTTGAGACTTACAGACCTTGGCGAAGTGGCCCCGCTTTCCGCAGCTGGAGCAGGTCGCTTCTCGCGCTGGACAGCGTTGTCGAGGATGTTTCTTTTGGCCACAGAAATAACAAAGCACGAGTTGCTTACGGGCCACAGCCGTGGTCTGGGTCGGGGAGCTCGTGGAATGGCAACTGGCGGCGGCGTTGGCGAATTCGCTCCCGGGAGCCGGCGGTGGCGGGGTCTGAGGCGTCCACGAAACCGGCGGGGAATCGCGCGACTGGACAGCGTCGGCGTTATGTCGCGCAGCTTCTAGAGCGTTGGCCTTCTCTATCGCCGAGCTCAAGGTAAGATCCGAGTTCTCCAGCAGCCGCTGGCGCATGTACACTGACCTCAGTCCCGTCACAAAGGCGTCTCGCACCAGCAGCTCCGCATGCTGTTCTGCCGTGAGCGTCTTGCAGTCACAAGCTCGGACGAGTGTCTGTAGTGCTCGGAGAAACTCAGCGCACGATTCGCCAGGCCGCTGTTGCCGGGTAGCTAAGCGATGTCTTGCGTAGACGGTGTTCACCGGCCGCAGGTACTGTCGTTTGAGGGCGTCCAGTGCCCCTTCGTAGGTCGGCAGGTCCCGGATAAAGGAGTAAACTTTGGGGGTTACCCTCGAGAGTAGGATTCTGTGCATAACGGCGGGTTCAGTCGCACGAAGCTCCGCCAAGTACGATTGGAAGCATGCAAGCCAGTGTTCAAAAGCGAGAGCTGCGTCAGGGTCTTGAGGGTCCAAATCCAACCGGTCCGGACGCAAAACGGGTTCCATGTTTTAAAACTTCCAGTCAATAAAATTGATGCACCATCAATAACTCACACTGAGACGTAGGCGAGATATCGGCTTTTATTGACTGGAAGAAGGAACCAGGAGTGAGTGTCTATCATACAAGGTCCTGGAGACTGAGGCCGAGTGTCAGGCCGCAGGTCTCCTTTATACAGGGGCCTGTGGGAGGAGCCACAGGAGCAGTCAGCAGGGGCGTGTCCCGACAGGCACATAGTTCACCACAAAGCCGCTGAGGTCAACATTGGCATACCACAGCAGCTATGTACAATATGGATCCAGAGCAGACCATCAGGAAGGGAATTATGCAAGTGCTTAGGCTGGAGGTTGGAGAATAAAAATGAGACAGCAGCCAGGGCCCTGCTCGGACATTTTTCTGACTCAATCAAGTCCGGAATTTAATGGCCAGCTTATCTGTTTTTAATTGTGCAGGATGGAATAGGGTTGGGTGAAGATCTAGGCCTGTATCAGAGGCCTTGGGGAGGTGTCACTTTGCTGGGACGATGATCAGCGCAGGAACGTGCTCTTTGGCCCATCGTCCATGCTCCCATTCTGCCCATCCATATTACCCCATGTGCCTGCCTATGATGTTGGGATGGGCAGTACCAAACATGCAACATATTTATGCACTGGTCTTGGCAAAGACCCAGTTCACTGCTGCATATTTACATCTTTTGTATTCTAGCAGTCCCCCATGATGGTCATACCCAGATGAAATTGGTTTAATTTCTCTCCTGTTGGAATATTTGATGTACATTAGAAGTGAACAAGTGCATCAAAAACCCTTCAGGAATGTCTAATCATGTTCAAGTTGGGCCCTTAGCTCCTTAAGTGGAACATAGGCCTTCGATGACCTCCCATATTCATCGCCCTTGGAAATCGATGGCAGGTTGGAGTTCATCAATGCTTCTGCAATCCACTGCATCCACTGTACAGGGGACTAACCTGTACAGTTTCACCAGAACCCTATTGACTGGCCTTACCTGTTTCCGCATCTCACGATGAGGACGTAAGGTTGGACTTTTGAGAGGCAGCGCTGGAACCCAGGTTCAGTGAGTGCTGTCGGAGTGGAGTTTTCATGTTCTCGTTGTGACTGTGTGATTTTATATTTGGATGTTCAGGTTTCCTCTCTCCCCAAAGTGTGCAAGGTGTTGGCTTAATTGCCTCTGTTAATTGTTCCCAGTGTAGTAGTGGGATAGAAACATAGAAAAACTACAGCACAGTACAGGCCCTTTGGCCCACAAAGTTGTGCTGAACGTGTTCTTACCTTAGAAATTACTAGACTTACCCATAGCCCTCTATTTTACTAAGCTCCATGTACCTATCCAAAAGTCTCTTAAAAGACCCTATTGTATCGGTCTCCACCACCGTTGCTGGCAGCCCATTCCACGCACTCACCACTCTCTGAGTAAAAAAACTTACCCCTGACATCTCCTCTGTACCTACTCCCCAGCACCTTAAACCTGTGTCCTCTTGTGGCAACCATTTCAGCCTTGGGAAAAAGCCTCTGACTATCCACATGATCAATGCCTCTCATCATCTTATACACCTCTATCAGGTCACCTCTCATCCTCCGTCACTCCCAGGAGAAAAGACCCAGTTCACTCAATCTATTCTCATAAGGCATGCTCCCCAATCCAGGCAACATCCTTGGGGGATCTGGGGGAAGTTGCTTGGAATGGGGGTGAATCAATGGGATTTGTGTTGGACTGGTGTCAACAGATGTCTGACAGTCACAGTCTGCTTCTTTGTTGTATGATTATGATTTTGATTCTAACTGAGAAATGACAATGCGGTTTCACTCTGGGATATATAGAGCACTGAAATGAGCAAGACCTATACAATCCATAAACACAAGAGATTCTGCAGATGCTGGAAATCCAGGGCAACCCACACAAAATGCTGAACAGATCAGGCAGCATCTAAGGAGAGTTTTAAACAGCTGATGTTTCAGGCTGAGACCCTTCATCAAGACCTATGCAATCTGATTTCTAGGCCACTGTACTCTGGTGGAGTCAGAGGAATGGCAAAATTCCCTCTAATTTATAATGACCAGTGTGTGTAAGTTTTGCAATTTTTTTTGTCCAGTGATGACAACATGTGTGCACTGAATTGTATACGTATATAGAGGTATTCATATTAATAGCTAACAAAACACTGTCAATAAGAACTTTGATCTCCTCTGGGCTTCAGCTATTTTGCTCTCATTAATTTAAACTCTCACAAAACATACTTTGTAGCGGGTAATAAAGGATTTTCTCACTGGAGGCTTTGCACACCGTCCACATGTGACTTGCCTGCTAAATGATGCTTTTAAAAAGTCAAGCTTCCAAATATCATTTCATTTCTTCCCACTTGCAAATCCTCCAGCAACTTTTGCATTGCAACAATACACTCAGGTAGCATCAGTTTCCGTAATGTACATAAATATTTCTCGTAGGTGCACGTTCCTGACCTCATGAGCTTTCAGTGTAGGAGGTTGTACTGGTTCATTAAGCCATTCCACTTTAAATGAACTAGCAAATCTTTTGCGCTTCACGCCCTTTGCTTCTTTGGAATGCCACATACTGAATCAATAATTTCTTCAATAAAAACAGTATAAATAAGCCACTTCTAAAATTTGCAGACAAATCATTGCAAACTCCATGTTGTCAACACTATCTGCATCAGAAACCAGAAAAGGAAATGTGATTGTGTACGATCGTGAAATATACTTAACATACCAATGAGGGAGAGGGTGACAACCTTTTGTGTGCAGTTTAAATTCCTTGGGCACTAGTAGCAAAAGATGCGTGTGAGCACATCTTAGAGGGAACGTTAGGAGGAACCCTGCCATTACAGCAGTCATGCTTTGGGGAAAGAGAGCAGGAATATAGCTAGGTGGGAGATGGATAGACAGTGTTCCATGGGGTTGGAATTTAAAGAAGAAAGGAGCATAATTGGCTGCAACTGTGAGAGTTGCCTCCACAAATTCTTGCTCAAAACAGAAACTGGACCCAATCTGTGGCTTAGAGCTCACTTCCCCCAAATCTTGGAAAAGTATGTAAACTCCAGGAAAAGGTGCAGTTTGTGAATAAAGAGTAAAATAGTTTGGGATGAAATGAGAAGGAATATGCATAATAGCAGATGTGGAAGGTGGAATTATTTCCCCTCTTCTGTTCATGTGGGAAAAAAAGACAGGATGGTATCTGGAGTGCCTTCCCTTGATTTTAAACCAAGTGAAACATGCAATCATTGTAGAAACCTCAGTACAAATTAAAATTAGATTGACTATATTAATTCAATCTAAATCAATTAAACAAGAGAGTTTGTGTCTAGCTTGGGTTACATGACTTAAGGACACCATTCTAATAACTCAGCAACTAGCACTGGGATCCAATCTTTGCATGCTGGAATGAAATTCTTTGCTCTCATGGCTGTCATGGGATCAGTGTGAAGTCTCCAGTGGATGTAAAAAAAAATCTTCCCGTTTCTACACTAATTAGATTTAATAGGCAATCTTGCTCAAAGAGGCATGAAGTCATCAGCAAATTATAAAGAAACATCTCACAATTCAAATTAATTATGTATTCCATAATTCTGCATTGCATGCTCTTGTTTGTACAGCACACCTTTGTAGCAAAATCTTTATAAATAAATGAATTGTGGATGTAGTGGCAGAAGGCAGAGTAATTTATTACTGTACAGTGAGTGCATTCATATATGTATCTAATGAATGAAAATAAAGTACTGCAGATACTGGAAATCTGAATTAAAATGGGAACTATTGGAAACAGTCAGCAAGTGTGGAAAGTGACACAAACTTAATTTGTGAGGTAAAATTTCCTTGTTCTGATGAAGGTCCTTCAACCTGACGTGCTAACTGTGTTTTGCTTTCCACAGATGCTGCCTGACATGTAGACTATTTTTGGTTTTTATATTAATAAATAAGATGAGACAGTTCTTGACAGCACTCAGATTTTAACAAATGCTTGTACGCAAAATATCAATGATGATTATTTTCATTTGTCTAGCAAGCACAACATTGGCAGCAGTTTCCAATTTATTTTTCATTTTCTAGTTTTCAACCTATGTGGTATTTTAGATAAATAGCGTCTGATCCTCCGACATCACAGCTAAGAGATGAAAGTAATATAGTTTTTTCTTCACTCGTAATATCTTCAAAATATCCAGAATGGCCATTTTATTAGATACAGGAGCGAAACCCTGGTCTTCTGCTGCTGTAGACCATCCAGTTAAAGGTTTGATGTGTTGTATGTTCGGACATGCTGTTCTACATGTTACTGTTGTAACACATAATTATTTGAGTTACTGTCGCCTTCCTGTCAGCTTGAACCAATCTGGCCGTTCTCCTCTCTCCTCTGTCATTAACCAGGTGTCATTGCCCATACAACAACAGCTCAATGCATTTTTTACCTGTTTTTTTACACCATTGTCTGAAAACTCTAGACACTGTTGTGCATGAATATCCAGCTGATCAACAGTCTGAGATGCTCAATCCATCCCATCTGGCACCAACAATCATTCCACGGTCAAAGTCACTTAGATCACATTTCTTCCCCATTCTAACATTTGGTCTGAACAACAACTGAACCTCTTGACAATGTCTCCAAGCATTGAGTTGCTCCAATATGAATGGCTGATTAGATATTTGCATTAATGAGCAAACATAAACAGGTGTACCTAATAAAGTGACCACTAAGTGTGTGTGTGCACCAAATGATCTTCAATTAACACTTGTTTCTCTCCAATGAAAAGAGAATGCCAACAGTGAATGTATAATTGCATAGTCTGCCACCCCTTGTGTTCGTCTCCTGAATGTGCCTGAAGCACTTCTTTTTGACATATGATTTCTATGAATGGTTATGTTTGCCATAACCCAAAATAATGTTTAGCTAGGAACTGTCAAAAAGATTTTATGCCAGCTTTAATTGATGTTCTCCATTGGCTGGAATAAAATTAAACCATTTTTCTCTTTGGGGCAGTTCTGGAGTGTAATGTCAGTGGAATGAACTTCCAGAGGAAGAGGCTCAGGTAGGTTCATTAACAACATTGAAAAGACCCTTGGACAGGTACATAGTTAGGAAAAGCTTAGAGGGATGTGGGACTACCTAAATGGGAATTTTGGTTCGCGTGGATTAGTTAGGCTGAAAAGTGTGTTTCTATGCTATGTGATTCTGTTAGCATTTGGAGCCTTATTACTGGGCAACCTTACTGGGGGAGTAAAGAATTGCAGATGGCAGAAATTGGAAATAAAACCAGAAAAGACTGGAAATTTTCAGCAGGTCAAGCAGCAGTTCTGATGAAGAGACCTAGACGTGAAACGTTAACTATTTCCCTTTCTACAGTTCAAGTCAAATCAACTTTTATTGTCATTTTGAGCATGACTGCTGGTACAGTACATAGTAAAAACATTGTCTCATTTTTACTATGCACTGTACCAGCAGTTATGGTTGAAATGACAATAAAAGTTGACTTGAACTGTAGAAAGGGAAATAGTTAACGTTTCACGTCTGGGACTCTTCATCAGAACTGGGATAGAAAACATGTTTTTTCTTGTTTATTGGGCCTCTTACACAGCCAATATTTACCTTTGAGATTTGTGTAACCCCTGGGTCGCCTCAGGCTCGCTCAGCTCGTTCTCGTCTGGGGGGAGCAGCCTTCAGCCCCGCCAAACTGGGTAATCAGCTGGTGTGGATGCTGTGTGATGTCCCCGCCTCGCCCAAAAACAGACTGTACACCATAAGCGATTAAATGAGTACAATTTATAAAGGTTACTATAACTAAGTGATTAATAACAATACAGTATATATGAAGAAAATAATAAAGAAAAGGCGCCAAACTTATCAAAGTCCAAACCACTTCGTGCACAACTGTTGGAGCTCAATTACTGAAGTCTTCTGGCCACCATTTGACCCCCTCCGAACTCCTCGACTCGCAGCTCAGGACCCTCCGAGTGGTCAAGCTTCATCCCCTCTCCTTGGAGTACCTCCTGGCCTCGGACCCCCGCTTGGGGTCTGTTCCTCACCCAGTTTACAGCATCGCGTCCTCTCTCTCTCACCCCCTCACGCCGATCTGCCCAAAAGCCCGCCAACAATAGCTTACAGAGTCAGAACAACATTAATCCCAATAGGTTTACAAAGGAATACAATTCTCATTATCAATAAATTTTAACCCAAACAAGCTTCCAGCACTCTCTCGCAACAAAGAAGCATTCCTGCTTTTAACAAGACAAAGAAGCCATTTTGATTACGTACACGGTAACAAAGAAAAAAGAAGAAACCCCCTTTAGATTTGTTAAATGGGGAGAGGGAAGCTTGACCACTAGCTCCTTCCATTCTGTTTATCTGTTGACAAAGAGCTGCAGTGAATAAACAGAGAGAATAAAGCACTAGTTATGCTGTAGCATTCGCTGCTGTAGTGTTTAATTTCATGCTTGTGGATGAAGGTCATTAATTAGTTATGAAATATTTTCTCCTCCTCCATTGCGGGGCAGGTCACCCAGAGAATAATAGTGAAGAAACTAGATCCTGCTGGAAGAGAATTATGTGCTCACATTTCTTCCTACGTCCCAAATATGTGCTGATGGGTAAGCTAATTAGCCAACGTAAATTATCGTTGACAGAGGTGAATGGTAGGACAATTGGGAGAGATGATGTGCAGGGCAAGGGTTACAGGGAATTGACTATGGAAATGAAAGGAAGGGAATGCTTCAAGAGTTGATATGGACTCAACTGAAAGTTCAAAGTAAATTTATTATCAAAGTACATTTATGTCACCGTATATTGCCTAGAGATTCATTTTCTTGCAGGCATTCACAGAATAGAGAAATAGATTAGAATAATTGAAAGACTACACACAAAGAAGTAGCCAATGTGTAAAAAGGCAAACCATGCAAATAAATAATACCAAGAACATGAGTTGTAGAGTTCTTGAAAGTGAGCCCATAGATTGTGGAATCAGATCAGGTTTGAGGTGAGTGAAGTTAGCCACGAGGCATCTTCCTATGTAGTATATTTTCTTACCTCAGTATTTGGCTTGACTGAAGCGATCCCTGGCCGTTTTACCATTCAAAAGTAGCACTCCGTGTCAACTGTACAATAATCGGATCTAATAATGTATCTACACTTGTTACTATAGGCGGATTATCTTCAGAAACACTGTTTGGGAAACAGTTTGCAGAAACATCGAACGTTTGTGGAAATTTAAGAAGCAAGTTAATTGTGGCTGGGTTGCTAACATTGTATTCCGACAATGGAGGACGCGGAGTGAGTGCGGCCTATAGTGGATAGGCTTGTGGGCGGGGACGGAACATACTCCAGTGTGTAACAGAAGATCCTGTAAATGGCAGTGACTCATTGTACTAGATTGTCTCCTGTAATTGAACTGACTATCAAATGATAGGATGGGATATGTCATCAGTTGTTTGCTTCTGAACCTCACTGTTTTTTGAAACTACTGCAGCATTCTAAATATTTGTGATTACATTCAAAAGTAGATTCTCAGGGCAATACTCTAGGACATTTGGGGGGGGGGGAATCAAACCAGTGTTATTCCTCAAAAAGCTACTTGGTCTTGTCTTCCACTCAGGAAAAATACTTTCCCCTCCCCTAAAGCTGCAGAAAGCCCATCTCCCACCCCTCATCCTCATCACATTTTACAGGGGTTGTATTGGGAGCATCCTGAGCAGCTGCATCACTGCCTGGTTTGGAAATTGTACCTTCTCGGATCGCAAGACCCTGCAGCGGATAGTGAGGTCAGCTGAGAAGATCATCGGGGTCAATCTTCCTGCCATCACTGACATTTACACTACACGCTGCATCGGCAAAGCAAACAGCATTATGAAGGACCCCACGCACCCCTCATACAAACTCTTCTCCCTCCTGCCGTCTGGGAAAAGGCACCGAAGCATTCAGGCTCTCACGACCAGACTATGTAACAGTTTCTTCCCCCAAGCCATCAGACTCCTCAATACCCAGAGCCTGAACTTACTGCCCTATTGTCTTGTTTATTATTTATTGTAATGCCTGCACTGTTTTTGTGCACTTTATGCAGTCCAGTGTAGGTCTGTAGTCTAGTGTAGCTTTCTCTGTTTTTTTATTATTACGTAGTTCAGTCTAGTTTTTATACTGTGTCATGTATCACCATGGTCCTGAAAAACGTTGTCTCATTTTTATTATGTACTGTACCAGCAGTTATGGTCGAAATGACAATAAAAGTGACTTGACTTGAAATCAGGGGGGTGGATGCACTTCCTCCCAGCTCTCCCTCTGTAACCAACACCTGCTGTAGCATCTGAGAGTGAGGCAGGGTGGGGACTGCAGTTCAAAGGACCCCATAGTCACAGTGCTCTTAACTACTCTGTTAATTAACTTATACCAGGGTAGTTCTTTCTCAGAAGATGGTGAATCTCTAGAATTCTCTGCATCCCACCTGATATTCAAGGTAGAGGTAAATGAAAATCTGAAAGATTGGAGTAATGGAGAGTGATGGGGGCTTGAACTTGTATAGGTCAGCCATGTTTATACAGAGTGGAGGGACAGGCTTGAGGGGCCCCGGTGGCCAACTCCTGCTTCTGTTTACTCATATGTGCCATCTTTTACTGTTCCACTTTGTTACAGGGTGACAGATATGTCTGTCTGTTTCCTGCAAAGAAAATGATCTGAAATAAATGTTACTTAAATAATGTTAAACAGGCCCTCCTCACATCAAAACATTGGCACAGGAAAGCAGCATCCATCATTAGGTGCTCCCACCACTCAGGCCATGCTCTCTTCATGCTGTTGCCATTGGGAAGAAGGTGCAGGAGCCTCAGCACTCACACCAGCAGGTTTAGGAATGGTTAGTACCCCTCGACCATCAGGTTCTTGAACCAAAAGGGATAATTTCACTCAACTTCACTTGCCCCATCATTGAAATGTCTCCATGACCTATGACTTAAAATGACTCTTCATCTCATGTTCTTAACAAATAAATAAACAAGCAATATATATTCTATCTCTGTTTTTGTATTTGCACCATTTGCTGTCTATTGCACATTGGTTAAAAACCCAAGTTGATGTGGTCCTTCTTTGAAGCTATTATGGTTATTGGATTTATTGAGTATGTCCGCAAGAAAATGAATCTCGGCTGTATATGATGACATCGATGTACTTGGATAAGAAATTACTTTGAATTTAGAAACTGATTATTAAGAAAATTGTAACATAGAATCTTCTAGTCATCTGTTTCTGAATTTTTTTTAAGAAAGCACAGCATAGAAACCCTCTGGTCCAGTTGGTCCATGCCACATAATCTGCTCAGCTAAGCTAGTCCCATTTATCTGATTTTGGCTCAAATCCCTCGAAACCAGGGGCTCCCAACCTGGGGTCCACAGACCCCTTGCTAATGGCATTGGTCCATAGCATAGAAAAGGCTGGGAGCCCCAGCTCGAAACCTTTCCTTATCCACGAGACTGTCCAAATGCTTTTTTAAAATGTTGTATACCTGCACCAGCCACTTCTACTGGCAGCTCATTCCACAAACAAACCATTCTCTGGGTGAAAAGATTGTCCCTCCATGTTCCTATTGAATATCTCCTCCCCTTGCCCTAAACCTCTGCCCTCTGGTTCTTGATTTCCCCAGCAATGGGAAGTCTGAGAGCAGCACCCTATCTATGCCCCTCATGACTTTATACAGCTCTGCAAGATTGGCCCTCATTCCTCTATATGCCACTGAGCAAAGTCCGAGTCGGCTCAGTAATTCAGTCCCTCAAGTCCTATCACTGCATTCTCAAAGTATGTGCTGTTACAGTTGGAAGTGTCCCGTATTATATAAATCCTTGTGCATCCAATGTATGGCTGGGCAAGTAGGGGCGGTTCAAGGGCTTCAGCTTTGGCTACCTGACTGGTTGTGGAATAGACCTTCCAGAGCAGGGGTTTAGTCTCTAGGTGATGATCTGACCAGGGTGACTGCAGTCACGGTTTAGGTTGCTCCTTGTGGTAGTCGCAAGTCCCCTGGACCATCTCCAGGTATTACAGGTCTGCCAGCTGCAGCCCAGTTGCCCATCACTCTCTTTGGACATCTCTGGAAAAGGGCCAGAGAAACAGCGTGTGGTAGATAGCTGCAGGTGTTCCTCTGCGAGAGGACCCACGTGTTAGCTGGACTCCAAGGTGTTCCCATTTCAAGGCTTCACCCACAACCTCCACAACACTTCTCCCAGTCACATGGACTACAGGGTGAACAGGTTGGTGATGTCTTCACCCATTCCCTTGTATAGAACCATGGCTGTTCCAGAGGTACCCAACTCCATCCTACAACTACTGTTGGTTTAATGGGACAATTAATGTCCCATACCAGCCTTGCAGGGACAGCCAATTTTCCTTGAAGATGGGGCTGATCCCAGACTGTACAGAACTGTTGTACTGCATGGTTCATTGGAGGCTTGTTCTGGGGTTGGAGGACTGCTGGTATGGGTGAGTGGTTGGGAGTGAGGAAAGGAGTCTGTTTTGTTGCTTGTTGCTTCCTGTGTTGTTTGGCCAAGCATTGTGGGCATGCAGTGCTGCTGTTGGAATGTGCTGTGGGCTGTTCCCAGAACATCCTTGGGCTGTGCTGCTTGTTAATGCAAACAGTGCATTTCGCTGAATGTTTTGATAAATAAGTGGATCTGAATCTGAGCTTTGGCTTTGTCTTTGCTTATTTTAACTGCTGTGTGTTTATTCTTTGTGCAGCATTTTTTTTGTTGTACAAACTTCAAAGGGGACACCTGCTGAATGGGTGAAATGTCACAGTGGTTTCTGTGCCCTTGCTGGGCTCCGACATTTAGCCGATACTGTGCTGACCTGCTGCCTGGGAATCTCCCGGCAACAAATAGATTACACACTTACCTTCACATTACTTCAGAGTTCTTTTCACTGATGTTAAACTGCAATATTACAGCAGGGAGCTCTTTCTCAACAGGAAGGAAATATTCTTTTCTTGATCCTTGTTCTGCACGTGGGTTATAAAGCCTTAGTGAAGGTGAATCATATAAAGGTTCAAATGGCCAAGCTGGATGGAGAAAGGTGTATAAGGATAAACTTGGGATACAGAGCTACTGTATGTGTTTCAACTCTGAGGAGAGACCAGATGTACTGGGCTGGTTTTCCTTGGAGCAGAGAAGGCTGAGGAGGAAATTTATTGAGGTATTTTGAACTTTATTTTTGGCATGAACATTGAATTCTTCAACTTCTGGTAATTCCCTCCCCCTCCCTTCCCCCATCCCAGTTTCATTCTGCCTCCTCCTCCAGCTGCCGATCACCTCTCTCATGATTCCACCACCTTCTGTTACCCATAATGCTTTCCCCTTACGTTCCTCCTTCACCTCTCCTGCCTATCCCCTCCCTGCTTCCCCTCCCCCACCCCTTGATCTTTCCTCTGATTGGTTTTTCACCTGGCACCTTTCACCCTCCCCCCACCTTCTTTATAGGGCTCCTGCCCCCTCCCTCTTCAGTCCTGACGAAGGTTCTCGGCCTGAAACGTTGACTGCTCGTTTCCACGGATGCTGCTCGACCTGCTGAGTTCCTCCAGTGTGTTGCGTTGACCCCAGCGTCTGCAGTGTACTTGGTGTTTATTGAGGTACACATTATGTTGAAGGGCACTTGTGGGGGTCGATGGTTGGGAGCCTGGTTCTCGGAGTAGTGGAGTGGTAATGTTACTGTTATCGATGCTGGGTTCAAATCCTGGAACTCCCAGCAGTACCATGGGAGTGCCTTTCATTTGAAAAAGTTCAAGAAGGTGACATGGCGCCTAAGCAAGTGCCCTTAGGGATGGACAATAAATGGCAGCATGCTCAGATCCTTAACCTGATTTCACTTTCCTGCCAATTTTCTCCCTTCTGTTTTATTCTCTACATCCATGGGCACCTCTCCCTCCTCCAAGAAGCAAATTTCCTAAAATGCCCCTCTTTCTTCTCTTCATATTGGCTTTTGTCGTAGAATTTTACAGCATAGGTGTGGTAAACTATGTATACCTGTCTGGACATGCCCCTCTGCTGACTGCTCCTGTGGCTCCTCCCACAGACCCCTGTATAAAGGCGATTGGGGCATTGCTCCTCCCTCAGTCTCCGAGATGTCGCGCTCCCTTTTGCTGTTAATAAAATTGATGCACCATCAATAACTCTCGGAGCCTATCGTTCACTTCCAGTCTCCGAGAGTTATTGATGGTGCATCAACAGGCCCTTCAGCACAGATGTTCCATTCTGACCAAGGTGCCCCGTCCAAGCTAGTCCCATTTGGCTCATAATCTTCTGAATCGTTCCAATCCACGTACTTATCCCAACTGTCTCTTAAAAGTTGTCATTTTACCTGCCTCAGCTACTTCCTCTGACAGTTGATTACCACACTTCATTTTTTTTTACAAAAGTTGTACCTCAAGTTCCTCTTTTAAATCTTTCCCATCTCACCTTAACTCTGTGTCCTCTTGTTCTTGATTCTTAACTCTTAGAGTGGAGAAAGGCTGAGTGTATTCAATCTTTTCATGCCCCTCATAATTTTATACACCCCTGTTAGATTGCCTCTCCATCTGCCATGTTTGAAAAGAAACTTGCCACTGACAACCCCCTGTACTTCCTTCCAATCACTTTAATATTATGCCCCCTTGTATTAGCCAATTCCACCCTGGGAAAGGGTTTCTGGCTTTCCACTCAATCTATGCAGCTTGTCGTCCTGTAGATGTCTATAAAGTCACCTCTTATCTTCCCTATCTCCTAAGAGAAAACCCTTAGATCTCTCAACCTGTCCTCCTAAGTCTTGCTCTCCAATCCAGGCAACACTCTGGTAAATCTCCACATCCTTCCTATATTGAGGTGCCCAGAGCTGAACACAATATTCTAAGTTTGGTCGAACTGTCTACATAACGCAAGTCCTAGGGAGTAAAAATGTGTTGCTAGAACCATGGGGTTGGGAGTGAGCAGCAGGAAAGGATGGCGGATGGCTCAGGGCATGATGAAATCTCTGCTGTGGTCAGGGGTTGAAAGTAATTATCTGCCCTTGTACAAAATTTGGGAGTGGGGAAGCATGACTGAAGCTTGGGGAATGGGGTGGTGCTTAGGGTTGAGGATCACAATAGGGAATTGGGTGGATATATTGTGGGTCGGGTCCCAATCCGGTGCTATGACGTGAAGACATTGGTTACTCTCAGACTATTTTGGAAGAAAACAGGGAACGAGGGGACTGGTAATGTGGAAATTGGAAATAAGAACAATTTGTTTTTAGAGTGACACAAAACAAACCTGGATCGAGCCTGATCCTGGTTCGGTGCCTGAGGAGTTTGCATAAGATGCTCTGGTTTCCTCTATGATGTGCAGGTTAAGTAGCAGCTCGAAGTTCCCCTGGTGTAGGGAAGTCTGGGTGACAGGGTGAAGATGCGTCCCTACCAAGGGAGTGCACGGCACTCCTTCCCTCTGGTAACCTGCAGGTCACTTTTGGGCAAGGTGAAGCACCTGCTTAGCAACCCCACCCCCCCGCCCCCCAGATCAGGGGCACGTGAAGCCATGGGAGCAGGTGGTGGATTGTCATATGAACAGCTGCTGCAGATCACAAGTCCTGCTTACGTGACCACTGATGCCAGGCAGACAGCCTCAATGGCTGGGGTCACCCGTCTTGTAAAGACACTGCCCAGAAGAAGGCAATGGCAAACCACTTCTGTAGAAAAGTTTGCCAAGAACGATTATGGTCAATGACCGTGAGTGGCCACGTCAAACGGCACAGCACATAATGATGATGTTGGCCAAGACTCAAACGACACAGGCAAGTTGTGAGAAAGAATAAGTTGCAGGGTGCTAGAGTAATCCTCCAAGAGGAGAACAACTTTGTCGTGATTTGGAGGCTGTGTATCTCTGTGATCCAGAGAGCTATACTGGCTGGAGTCAGGGCTTTAGGCTTTGGATCTTCAGTCAGGGTCATCCATACCAAACAGGTCAAAGGGTAGAGGACAGACTAAGAATGGTCCATGGGTTCTCCAGGTTCAGGGGTTCAGCTCAGGGCTGACAACCCTGCCTGGCAAAACAAAATTGTTATGGAAACGGCAATGAAGAATCCTTCTACATCTGAGTGTGACGGTATTCCTTAGCCTGCACCCGGGACTTTGAATGACTGACAGTAGTGAAAATTGAGATGAAGCTATTGAGATGATGAAGTGGGCCTTGAACACCATCAGGGATGGAGGACCTTCACTGTTGCTCTGATTGCCAGCAGTGTAACTAACATTAACTAATTGGGATACCGAGACGAAGAGCAGGACTTGTGGAATTATTCTGCAGGGAGCAAGGCTGGACCATGTGGGTTGAATGGCCTCCTTCATATTGTAGTCAATAAATAAGTCAGAAACTCTGCAACAAGTTGCTACTGTGTTTCACTCTGGAAATAAGTGTGTAATCTTTTTTTTAAGAAAATTATTTGCAGTAAACTTTTCAGGCATTGTATTTTTTTTCTGTCTGTGGAAATATCCTCTTTGACCAGTTGTCTCTGCTCAGTGGCAACATGAACAAACTACTGAGTCTGGTGTGTGGGATTAAGACCCCAACCAGATACTTCAGCAATTGCTCGGGCTGAGTGAGATGCCTGCTGATGCAAGTGCAAATAACCTACTACCCTCTCGCACGGACCCAAGTTCCTATGACACCTCGATGGAAACTTTTCTGATCTGGGGATGGGAGGTTATTGTGTTATTTATCATATTGCAGTGTGAGCTTTCTGTGCATTTTCTGTTGTGTTTCCCCATGTTATTTTGTGGCGACACTTGTCGTCGCACACACTTGAGTTATGCTGGTTACTAACTCAAATGGCACCTTCACTGTATGTTTCCATGTGCATGAAATAACTGAACCTGAATCATTGATGATCCCTCAAAGCTATTTCATTACCTATTTCATTTAAGTTGCCATCACCAAGGCGTTCCATGTAAGTGCAAACCCGCTCTTTCATTCTATAAATGGCATTCTTTATGGCCAGTTTAAATAGGCTTTTGCATTGTTGGGGGTTCACCTCAGTCCTGGCTTTTAAGTAGTTGCATTTTCACCTTGGGTCTGTGAGGAGGTGACAGAAGCAGAAATTCCAGCATGTTTTGTGTTTGCCTTTCTTTAATCCAAGGCAGTTGCAGTATAACATGCACTTTACCCACTGTGACTGTGGTGTTGATGGTTCCGATGATATAAACACGACACAAGAGACTGCTGTAGCTTGCTTGTGTCGCACTGTGTTCACCCTGTAGCATTTCGAGTGTGGTTTGTCTCCCCTTAGCCTTGGTCTACATCTGCCATTGTACATTTACATTTGTTTAAATTTTGGACTTGGATTCTCTGCAGGAACTGAACGCCGGGAAAAGTTTGGCACTCATTCACTCAGTAGCCATTTTATTGGGTGCACCTGAACACCTGCTTGTTAATGCAAATATCTAACAAGTCCATCATGTGGCAGCAACTTAATGCTTGCAGATGTGGCCAGGAGTTTCGGTTATTTTTCAGACTAAGCATCAGATGGGGAAGATAAGTGATTAAGTGACTTTTTCCATGGAATAATTGTTGGTGCCAGACAGGGTGGTACCTCAGAAATTGCTAATCACCTGGGATTTTCACGCATTTCGAGTGTTACAAGAGCGGTGTGAGAAGGAAAAGAGAACATCCAGTGAGCGGCAGTTCTGTGGGTTGTTAATGAAGGAGGTCACAGGAGGATGACCACACTGGTTCCAGCTGCCAGGAGGGTGACAGTAACTCAAATAACCACGCATTCCAGCAGTAGTGTGCTGAAGAGCATGTTGAACCTCAGACTGGATGGGCCGCAGCAGCAGGCCACGAATGTACCCTCAGCGGCCGCTTTGTTAGGTGCATGACGGTGCCTCATAAAATAGCCACAGTGTGAATATTTCCGAGTTGTAAATATTAACTAGAAATCCCTCATCAAATCTACTCCTTCATGGAATTTAGACATCGTGTTGTTGGTAAAAGGGGCCACCGGTAGTGAGCGAGAAATTGCTCCATTTACTAGATGGTGATTGTCACTCTTGTTGTAATAAGGCAGCTGGCAATTGCATATGACAGTATGGAGCGGGTGGGAGGGTTAACACAGACACTGAGGAACGGGAGAATGAAATTGGAGGCAATGGAAGAAAAAGCTGTGAGATGATGACAGGTAATTTGCATAATGAGTCTTTATTTTGCTGAGGATCATCTGAGTACATGGGAATGAAAAGGCATTGAGTAACATGCTATGGGTTGAACACAGTGCGCGTAGTGGTGGCATCTCTTTTAATTAGGCTAACTACTAAAGGCATTTCCAGAAATGATGGAGGTTGTTCTCACATTGCAAATTAGCAATCCATGTTATGTGAGCCCTGTGAAGCATCAGTGCCCATAAGCACAGGTCTTGTATTTCAAATGCCAGCTTCTCTATTTGTTTCTGATTAAATCTGAATCCTGCGCTGCATTTCCATATTTTGAAAAGGCATTGTATAAAACCCAAGGCGATTTGTATATTAAAAAAAAGTGTTGCAGCCTGCACTTTCTGTTGGATGTCATCTTCCTGCCAATATTTAAACTGAAGTGGTCCACGCAGTTCTGTTTCAAAACCATCACCAGCATGACACATATCCCCAGTGAGTATATTGTCGAATGTCATTTTGAGTCAGGGTGGGTGAGGGGCCGCACAAAGAAGAGGGAATACAAGTCTTTATGCTGCCAACTTGATTCCTGATTTGACTCCTCAATACTTTGGCAGCGTCAGTGGCCTCCTGCATTTCAGAGTGTTGATTTAAACAGTTGCTTATTTGACACTAGTGTTAGGGTGTGCTGCCTGCTGAAATGTTTCTAACTGCATAGCAGATGAGGTTATAACTAAAAGCCAGAAGAACTGACAAGGCTTGCTAGCTTTCTGCTAGAAGATTACAATTTATGTATTACAGTCATGTGGACTGTCTGATTGTGCACCGCGACTCATTATTTTATTCACTTCAAATCCGCTGCTGGGAGGAACATTCCATTAATTTTTACGCTGGGCGCAGCTGATTCATTCTGTGTGTGCTCAATATACACACCTTCCAGGATTTGGTTGCACTGTAGTTTGCCTGGAGATTTCAAATACTGCTCCCTTAGTCAAAAACATCCTCTGACAAGGACAGGGTCTGTCAGTCTATTTGCCTTTAGGCTTTCAGAAGGGCTGAAGTAATTTTGTTTTTTTTTGTACAGCCGATTTGCATTATTTTGGACATTATCTTAAAAGGTAAATGAATCGCGCTAAAGGAAAATGCGGTGGAGGTAGGGGTTGAAAATCTGTGCATTTAACAGCGATAGTGTTTACTGAGATTGATTGCCGTTGGGCAACAGTTTCTGTTCTTAGTTTGAGCTCTTTATAGGAGGGTGGAAAGTAACTCACTGATTTAAAAATAAAATGTTGATTTAGTCAATTGACCCTTTCAGTTGGACATTTTATTGTTGCCAGGTAAATCTATATCTGCTCTTAATAACCAGACGTTTATTCCCAGTGCAGGATTTCATTGAATTGAAGAGGGATCAGGGAACAGATTTATTAGGATGTTACTGGGACTGGAGGGCTAGTATTGTAAGGAGAAGCTGGATAGGCTTCTCCCTGGTTGTCCGATTGCTTCACTTGTTTAATGGGATTGCGTGGGAGTCTGACTGGCTGGACAATAGGCCAGATGAATGAATGTAACCCCCTATGTACCATGGCTTGTATTCCTGCACAACGCCCTAGTCAGATCCTGAGGATCCAGACCCAAATGCTGAAATACCATCTATGACACCACTTTTGTTAGTTAGAACCTTAGACTGTGATGAGTAGTTTTACAAGAGTGAGGTAGATCAGATGGTTGAGTGGTGATACAGCATTAATCTCACACTCAACATTAGTAAGACCAAGGACCTGATTGTGACTTCAGGAAAGGGAAATCAGGAGAACACACATCAGTCCTTATTGAGGGGTCAGTGGGCGAAAAGGTGAGCAGCTTCAAGTTCCTGAATGTTAACATCTCAGGATCTGACCTGGGACCAATGTACCAATATAATCATGAAGAAGGTGCACCAGAGGCCATATTTCATCTGAAGATGAGGGCCCTTAATGGTGGATGCTGCCTTCTTGAGGTGCCACCTTTTGAGGGTGCCCTCTCGTGAGGAAATTTGTGGCCATGATTGAGCTAGCTGAGTCTTACGACCCTCTTTAGCCTCTTCTGATCCTGTGCATTGAAGCCTCCATACTTTGCCACAATGCCTGCCCACTGATTCAAGACTACTCCTATCAGCCGACCTGGATCCCAGCCACAGCTGAGGTAACCTTGCTCAACTATACTGCACAGGGTCTTTCTAGGGGCTGGAGAATTGGGGGGGGGGGGGGTTCTTGAGAGCATTTGGAAGACTATGTGAGTTTCAGGGGTGCTGGTGTAGAAGCTGGATAGCAGAGGGTCTGCGGGAGGAGCTGGTTGGTCAGCTCAAGGGAGAAAGGCCTCAAATGTACTAGCATGCAAAAGAAGGAAGGGATATTGTAGATGTTGGTAATCAGAATCGGAAAAGGATTTTGTGCTTTCCTAGCATGTATGATGATAAAGTCTTCTCAGGCTTCCCTCCAGGTACGGGTATCGATTTTAACCAATGTTTTGATGACAAACTTTTCCATCTTCATCAGGGTTGATGCTTGTCTGTCCCTTCTGATTGCTCAATCCTCATCCATTCAGGTTTCCACTGTCCCACCTTGTTTACAATCGAATTCCAGTTCTTATTTAAAGTGAGATCTTTGTCTTTGTTAAAATTCTTTTCCTCTGGTTTTATCTCAATGGCTTCCTTCACCAGGCAGTCCCAAAAGCCATTGGCGTGGCACAGTAGTTTTGTGCCGTGGAAGTTGATCCTATTACCTTTGCAAATGGAATGTTCTGCTGCCGATTTCTCCAGGTAACCCATACAGCTCCACCTCCTGTGCTTAAGCTGTGATTTGAGCCTCCTTACGGGTTTGTGGATGGTATTAATCTGGTATTTCTTCAAGATCCTGGCGATCTTTCAAGAAACTGTGGAAATATGGGGAAGAGAGGTGGTAGTGACTCCCAACAGTTCTATGACCATCTGAACAGCATAATCCACGTATTCAATTTATGATGGAGATGGAGAAGAATGGTTGCCTCCCGTTCTTGGACATTCTAATGCGACGGAAACCAGACGGTAGCCTCGGACGTAGCGTCTATCAGAAACCCACTCACACGGACTTGTACCTCAACAATAACAGGCACCATCATGTCTCCCAATATAGAACAGTTCTTTCTACTTTAATTAACCTTGCAAAAACTATTTTGGACCTGGAGAGTCGTCTTAAGGAAGTAAAGACGATTATGTTACAATGTTCCTTCAGAATGGCTACAAGGTGAAGGAAATCAATTGGGACCTTAAAAGGGCTGACAGAACAACCAGGAAACCTGACAATGAGGAGGAACCTCTCCCTGCTGCCTGTCTTCCCTATATTTCCACGATTTCTGGAGAGTCCTGAAGAAACTCTGGATTAATACCATCCGCAATCCTGTAAGGAAGCACAAATCACAGCTTACGTGGATCAAAGATGACTTGGGACTCAAGATGGCTGGTGTTTACAGGATTCGCTGTGAATGCAGAGCAGCGTATATTGACCATACAAGGCACACAGTGGAACCCCACATCAGGGAGCACAGGACATTTGTGTTACCCAGAGAAATCGACAGTAGCAGAACATTGCATTCACAATGACCATAGGATTGTCTTTGACGGCACAAGGTTACTGTGATGCGCCAGTGGCTTTTGGGACCACATGATGAAGGAAGCCATTGAAATAAAACTAGAGAAAAAGAATTTTAACAAAGCTGAAGGTCTCGTTCCAAGTAAGAACTGAAAATAGATTTTAAACAGGGTGGGTCAGCAGAAACCTGATTGGTTAGTCCTCATCCAATCAGGAGGATTAGACGATGGGGGTATAAATACCACCAGACTAGACATACCTAGACTTAATCCCTGATGAAGATGGCAGAGGCTGTCGTCAAAATGTCTGTTAAAATCGATACTATCATTTGGCTGAAAGCTCGAGACGAGTTTATTAATCAGAATCAGGTTTATTATCACTGACATACAGTATATGTGAAATGTGTTGTTTTGTGACAGCAGTGCAGTTCAATGCATGAAATGTACTATAAATTACATTAAGCAATTCAGTGTATGTATATACACTGATGGTGGAGATGAAGAAGCTGTTTCTAAAATGTTGAGTGTGTGTCTTCAAACTCCTGCACCTGTTCCTTGACATTAGTAATGAGAGGAGGGCATGTCCTATGTGGTGTTGGGTCCTTCATGATGCACGCTGCCTTTTGGGGGCATTAAGTTTTGAAGATATTCTTGATGGAGGGGACACTAGTGCCCTCCCCTCCAAGGGTAGCCAGCCCACGATGGAGCTGGCTGAGTCTATCACCCTCTTTCGATTTTCTGAAAAGGTCTGAGCGAGGGTGGTAGGTGGCTTGATGTAAGACGCTGAAGGAGAGGGAATGATTAAAGGTGAGGGATCAGAAGAGTGGGGAGTTAGTGAGGAAGGGGCAGAGTACAAGGCAGCTGTGTGTGAGCCCACCTTGAAGTGAAGATGGTGACCCGAAGCACCAAGTCTGTCATGGACAGTCCCAATGACAACAAAGTCAAACATCTTTTCACTCCCGTACTCCATGAACTTTGACCCTGATGTTACCACCCACCATGAGCAAGAGATGACCAGCTCTGATAACAATGCAGTAGGTGCGTGATCTCCGTCAGGGAAGGTAAACTGGAAAAGGAATGTGGTGAGCTTTGTTACTGAGAATGAGCTCATGACACCCGCCCCATGGGATGAGTGAACTACTGATGACCTGGTTGACTCTCATGCTGAACCGGTACGTCACTGTCATCGGTGCACCTGCTCCATCCCTGGAAGCAATGGCTGAGTTTACAGAGGATATCTTCACCGACACTGACAAAACCTTGCCTCGCGTCCCAGAGGGAGAAGCACCAGTTGTCCTTGGCCAAGGGTGGAAAAGACTCCTTGCTCTCCATGCTCTGTTGTCATAACACAGTGAAGTGCCAGGAAGCATCATTTACGTAGAAATTTGACAAGGCCACGTCAATGGTTGGTCAGACTCCCAAGAACAGAAATGCTCTTCTGAACTCTGTTGTGACACGCAGGACATGTCCCCTTCTCTTTACCACCATCAGAGAGGAGGTTTAGGAACCTGAAGACACACGCTCAACATTTAAGGAACAAATTTCTGAATGGTCTATGAACACTACCATACTATTTTTCTCCCTTTTTGCACTACTTATTTAATTTTTAATGAATATATATCTCATTGTAACTTGTACATTAATATACATTTGTTTTGTATTGCCTGTATTGCTGCTGCAAAACAACAAATTTCACAACATATGTCAGTGATAATAAAACTGATCTGATTCTGAAGAGAAGACCAGGTGGATAGTGGAAAAGTAGTAAGATTTTCAGAGCTCCTTGATAGATGAGATCCTCAAACAGCTCAATGGAATCTGTAGCCGAAGACCTCTCACTGTGGAAGCGGAGCACATGGAAATGCGTTGGGAACAAGGAGTCAAAGAAAGCACCAAGATATAGAGTTATAGAACACTACTGCACAGAATCAGGCCCTTTGGCCCATCTAGTCCATACTGAACTGTTATTCTGCTTAGTCCCATTGACTCCATACCTGGACCATGGCCCTCCATATCCCTCCCATCTATGTACTTATCCAAACTTCTCTTAAATGTTGTAATTGAATCTGCAGTCACCACATCCACTGGCAGCCCATTCTGCACACTCACCACACTGAGTGAAGTTCCCCCTCAGTTTCCCCTTCACCTTTCACCCTTAACCTATGATCTCTAGTTCTAGTCTCACCCAACCTCAGTGCTTGCATTTACCCTATCTGTACTCCTCATAATTTTGTGTACCAGCATCAAATACTTCTGCAGCAACCCCACCCCCCCCACCTGAGTCTCTTACAATCAAGGGAATAAATTCCTGATGTATTCAACCTTAACATGTCCTTGAGTCCCAGAAACATCCTTGTAAATTATCTCCATACTCTTTGTGTGTCACCTCCCAAGCTGTCATAAATCTCCACCTTTGTGGAGAGGCTGTGGGACCCTCCTCAGTTATGTGAGAAGTTGGAGTGGGAGTACTCCACCCTTGATTCCAAGGGACTGTACTTTTTTAAAAAAAATGCTAACTTTGTTTCATTTTCCTCAAGGTTCTGCCCAACACCTTGAATCTTTTTCAGCATTTTCTGTTTTTATGCCTCGGGACTCTGAAATGCACCTGCCTCTGATTTTTTTCTTTTGCTTTTCCAATAACATAAAGTGAAAAACACTGTTTCAGCTCGGGGAAAAGATGACATTAGCTGTGCAGTATTAAGGAGTACAGCTGTAAACATAAGCTGTGGCGATAGATTTAAAAAATTTCCCCCCCAGCACACTGCAAGTTGCAATGTTTATCCAGCAAAACAGAAAAATACAGTGAAGGCAGATTTATTTGAAAGCTGTGTTCTTAGTGTTAAGCCGACCTTGTTTAGTTTGAGAATGGGAATAGTGTTGCCCATAGCATCAATAGGAGATTAGATTTGCTTGGAAATACTGTATCCAAATAAACAGGAAATAGAGATACCAAAAGTCACATCGTATCGCCCAAACAAAAGGAGCCAACAGAAAATTGTTCAGTCGATGGTTGAAGGGGAAAGCAATTTACTCAGCAAAAGATTGGCATCTAATGGGCCTATTCATCAACAAAATTACTCCTGCTTATAATGTAGCCGGAAAATGGGGAGGATCTTGATAGGGAGATCTAAAAGTAAGATTTTAAAGCTCATTTTGGATGTGGTGGTGGGGGGGGGGGGGTGGTGTTGGAGCTTTGCCTCTCTCATCTGAAGGGAACAGTAAGCTAATCTGGCTGCTAATTACAGAAAGCAGGCGGGAGTCCTTGCTTTTGTGAACCCTTGCTGAGCCACATTGCAGTTCACTGTTGCCAGCTTTTTGTTTCGATCTCGCAAGGGCTTGTGTCGGGCGCTAACGTGGCCAGATTCTACCGCTATCTGCAAGCTGATGGGAGGTCAGTGAACTGTGAATGGGATAAAATGTCACAACTTGGGTGCGTAATGCATTATGAGTGCATGAACTTTCCCTAATGGCCTTTTTATCCCTCTCTCACACAGTGCTCAGAGTGCGTAAAATGTGATTTTTGCAATATCATCAGAGCTGTGCTTCGCCAAAGCTGCACGATAAACTCTTATCGATTGACTGCTCAGTACACATTGTTAAAATTTACTTGAATATTCTTTCTGAAGATCTTTTGCTTTAATTTAGTCTAGAACAATCTGATAAGACTAGCGATACTTACCCTGGTAAGAACAAATTGGCAATGTCTGCATATTTTTGTTGCGAGCACAGTCTGTAAACTCAAATCACTGCCGTCTGTGTAAAGTGGAGCTGTCAAAACCTATAAGACATGGTTTAGTAATCCAATGGCCAGAAGCAAACTGGGTTGTATTTATGCTGACTTAACAGGATGTAATTACAGAAGAGCAAGAAACTTATAAGAATGTTCTTCTGTAATTTTTTTTGGGGCAAATAATTGCGGTTGAACGTTATATTTGTGTGTGCAATAGTATTTTGATTATGCTGTTTTGTTTGATATGCAGGTTTAAGAAATTTGCTTTGAACTTTGAACTAACTGTGATTATGCACAGAATGGCAGAGCATATTCAATGGGCTAAATGGCCTGTGTCTTATGATCTCATGGTTTTCTATTCACCTCTGGTGCTGTTCGCGTGGCTTTGCATTTTCTCCTTGTACTGCATGGTGGTTTCCTCTCATGTCAAAGTGGCAGGTTGCTAAGTTATCTGGCCACTGTGAATTGCCCCCCCCCCCCCCCATGTGTAAGTGAGTGGTAGAAGTTGGATAGAATTGATGGAAATGCAAAGTGAATAGGTTAGAGAGAAAATGAGTAGGAAATGGATTTGCCCTACTAGCTGGCATTGACTTGTTGAGCCAAAAGGCAATGTGGTTTAATGGGGACACCGCAGAGAGTGAGAGAGACTGTCTGCAGAAGCTGGAAATCTGGAGCAACGCGCACAAAATGCTGGAAGAGTTTAGCAGGTCAGGAAGCCTCAATGGAGGGGGAATGAACTATTGGCAGTTCAGGTCAAGAGTCTTCATCAGGACTTTTCCTCCAGCATTTTGCCTGTGTTGCTCTAGAATTCCAGCATCTGCTGAACCTCTTGCGTTTCTGTTTCCCTGCTCTACTGTGAAGTCGCCTCGATGTGTGCCTACCCTGAAGAAGTTTTCCTGCTCTTTTTGATAGGAGCTTAGTGGGATCCTCTTGCTCTCTACTCCCTTTCTGTGATCTCAGATGATCTCTGGTTCTTTGACCACATGTTCTCCTGAGCAGGGGTTCCCAACCATTTTTTACGCCATGAACCAATGCCATTAAGCAAGGGGTCCATGGACCCCAGGTTGGGAACCCCTGACCTGGAGGCCCGATGAAGTCATTTCCCTCCATAGATTCTGCCTGACCTGCTGCGTTCCTCCGGCCTCTTGCGTGTGATGTGTGCTGACATCCTAAGCTTGGATGAAGCAGCAGTTAGTTTTCTAGATAATGCAGACTGGGTAGAGAAAAGACTAGTGGAAGTATTGGTGAAAATGGAAAGCTCATTGCCTTGGCTAACTTGCTGACTGAGGCACCAAGAACAGGAAAGTTGGATTAATCTGGTTTATTTTGGGCTGCCATGGACACAATAGGTTACATTGTTGCCTCCTGTAAGTACACTGCTGGAGAAATTCCAACATTTATATTGCGCTATTGAAGCAAGCCAGTGGATGTATGGGCCCACACCTCCCTTGAGTCATCTTGGGACTATTCAAGTAAAACAACATGGGTTGCCATAACTGCATATTTATAAACACTTATTTAAAAAAATGTCTGTCACCACGCAAGGCTCTTGATAAGAGGATGCAATAAAAATTGCTGATTACCTGCACTTAGTGGTATCCCGGGAATAGCTTTATACTATTTGTTTTCCAGCAGTTTTAGTGTTTATTGTTTTCAATCCTTTTGTAACTCGGATGTCAGTAAGTGCCAGCAGACATGGCACGGGCAGCCTGAGATATCTGGGAGGTCCAGGCTGATCCATTCTAGACCTGATGTCTCTTCCAAAGGATACACTCCTGACACCAGTCCCTTTGTGCAGTACGTATAAAGCATGAGTCTGCAGCCGCAGCCAAGAACCTCCCGGTCCACCCTTTCAGTTCCTTCATTGACAAGTTTTTCACATTGACTGCCACACTGAACCCAGATGCAGGGTGGAGGAGCAGCACCTCATACCCCACCTTGGTAGTTTTCAACCTGGTATGATCAACTTTTATTTCCCCAACTTCTTGAAGCATAATCTCTCTCTTTTTCTTTATTCCTTCCCTAACCCTTTGTTTTCCCTCATTCTCTTCTGCTGACCCATCCTCACGATTTGCACATCTCTCTCTTATTCCACACCTCCTTCTCTTATTTTATCCGATTCCTTCTTCCGCAGCTCTTTGCCTTTTCCATCTATCCCCATCTCGACCAGTGCGGCCCAACCCAATGAATTCCTCCTGCATTTTCGTTGTTGCTGCATTTAGTGCTTTCTGCTTCCGGAATTGAGTATTAAAGTTATTTCATTCTGTACGCGTAGCTAGGTCCCATTAATTTTGGTTGGGTTGTGCAGACTCGAGGGCTTCTGTTTAGCTTTGTTCATCCTGCCTGTTATTTCTTCAAAGACTTCCAACAGATTTGTCAGACAAGATTTCCCCTTAAGGAAACCATGTTGATTTTGGCCTATTTTATGCTGTGCGTCCAAATGCCCTGAAACTTCATCCTTGATAATGGACGCTAACATCTTACCAAATGCACTGAAGTCAGGGTAACTGACTATAATTTCCCATCTTTTGTCTCACTCCCTTCTGAAAATGGAGTGACATTTGTGATTTTCCAGTTCTCCAGAACCATTCCAGACTCTAGTGATTCTTGAAAGATCACTACTAATGCCTTCCCAATCTCTCCAGCTACCTCTTTCAGAACTGTGCGGTTCGTTCATCTGATCCATGTGACTTGTCTAACTTCAGATGTTTCAGCTTCCCGTGCACTTTTTCCTTAGTAATAGTGACTACATCCACTTCTGCTCCCTGAGTCTCAAATTTCTGACATACTGCTGGTGCTTTTTACAGTGAAGACATGCACAAGATACTTATTCAATTCATCTGCAGTTTGTGTGTCCCCCATTGCTACCTCTCCAGTGGTCTGATGTCCAGCCTTTCCTCTTTTTTTATACTGTATCTGAAAACTTTTGCTGTCATGTTTTATATTATTGGCTAACTTGCCTTCATATCTAATTTTTTCTGTCCTAATTGCTTTAGTTGCCTTCTGTTAACTTTTAAAAGCCACTGTTTGGAGGCCTATATATAACTCTTCCTTTGCTCTTATGGTTTCTTAACTCTACCCACAAGATTTTGCATCTTCTGATTCTATGTTGCGTCTTTCTGTGGATTTGATTCACAAGAATGCTTCTGGGAATGAAAGGGTTATCATATGAGGAATGTTTGATAGCCCTGGGTCTATAATCACTGCAATTTAGAAGGATGAGTGAGGATCTCATTGAAACTTTTTGAATGTTGAACGGCCTAGACAAAGTAGATATAGAAAGGATGTTTCCCATGATGGGGGAGTCTAGGATAAGAGGTTACAGCCGCTGGATAGAGATGTGGAGAAATTTCTTTAGCTAGAGGGTAGTGAATTTGTGGAATTTATTACCCCAGGCAGCTGTGGAGGCCAGGTCATTGGGAGTATTCAAGACAGAGTTTGAATGGTTCCTGATTGGACATGTTATCAAAGACCATGAGGAGAAGGCTGGAGAGTGGGGCTGTGGGGGGGGGGGGGGGAAGATAGAATCAGCCATGAATAAATGGTGGAGCAGACTCAGTGGGCCAAATGGCCTAATTCTGCTCCTATGTCTTATGGTCTTATGATTTAATCTTTATACCTGGAGAGCCACCCCACCTCCTCTGCCCAGCTGCCTGCCTTTTCAATAGTATGTACTGTATATCCTTAGATGTTAAGCTCTCAGCTGTGATCCTTTTTCAGCCGTGACTCAATGATGCCAGTCACTCAGTCATACCTGCCAAGTTCTAACTGTACTATAAGCACATCTACCTTATTTTGTGTATTTTATGCATGCATGTATAAAATTTTCAATCCTGTATTCACCATTCTTCTCAAATTTGTTTCCATGTTGCCTGATGTTAACTTCTTAGCTTTTTAAACTTTGTCTTATTCTTTATTCTAGAGACTTTAGTAATCTTTCTTGCACTCTCCTTCCCTTTTACTTTACTTGTACTTTTCTAAGCTATTGAACCCACTCCTACTGTTGTTTAAAGCCCTGTCCACAATCATAGTTATGTGATTTGCTAAGACCTAGTATCACATGGTTCAGGTGGAGCCCATCCCATCGGAACAATTCCCTCCTTCCCCAGTGCCCCAGGAATTCAAGCCCAGTTCTCTCACAGTGCACACTTACAGTAACTCTGATTTTATTAACCCTGTGTCAAATTGTACGTGGCCCTGGTGACAATCCAGAGATAATTAGATTTTTGATCCTTCATTTTAATTTAGTCCCTGGCTGCTCAAATTCCCTGAGCTCTTTCCCTCTTTCCTTGTTCTTCCTATGTCATTGGTACCCACGTGGACCACAACAACTGGATCTTCCTCCCATTACCACCCCCCACCCACCCCCACCACTGCCCACGCTCCTGTTTCCTCTGCAGGTCAGATGAGATGCCCTAAAGAGTACTAGGCAGACATTAATGTCTTCAGGACTCTCAATCATTGCAACAGAGAATTGTGTCTATTTCCCAATTATACTATCTACAACTAGAACTAAATTTCTCTTCCTTGCCCCTCTTGATGGGTTCCCTGAACCACATGGCCACAGTTCAGTCTGTCCCCACTTTCATCCACACAGGGAGCAACAGCTGGACAAGTTCAAGGGTTGAGGCTCCTCCAGCACTACTCTGGGACCCTCCTACCTGCCTCACTTGCAGTTACACTGTCTTGTCCCTCAAGTAGTTAAGCCAATGAGTATGACTGCCCCATGAAACAGAGGATCCAGGTAACTCTCCCCTCCCTGATGCATTTTAGTGTTTGAAGCTCAGATCTCAGGTCATCAACTGAGTTCCTCGAGCAGCCGACACCTGCTGCAGATGTGGTGACCAGGAACCGCGATGGGGTCTGCCAGCTCCTGCATTATGCACCTACAACACATCACCTGATTCTGCATTAACTAGATTAGTTGAAGTTTGGTGGCTTTTTATTTAACTACTGTACAAAAGCCTTGCCTGCTCGTCACCTGTGCTTCCTCGCTGAAGCCTCTTGAGCCAAAGCCTCAGATTCCCACTCCTGCACTGGCCCACTCACATAGTGGCTGCACCTTGTTGCAATGCCACTTTGTTATTAGCTGAGTTGCCACACACTTAGCCAATCACACTCTTTTAAAAATATTATGTTTACTGATATTTACTATTTGACTAAGTTCATACACCTTAAGGATTACAAAAATCAGAAGTCATTGCATTAGTAGGTTCCTATCTTAGTTGGTGTGGGCCGGCTGGTGGTGTAGTGGGATCAGCACTGGACTTCAAGGCAGATGGTCCTGAGTTCAAATCCAACCTGGGCAGCAGCAGTATCTCCACGGAAGAAAGGCCTTCTGTATTTTGCCATGAAAACCCTATGGACCCTATAGTCCATGAGGCCACGAAGAGTTGGACTTGACTTAACAACAACAACAAAATCTTAGTTGGTACCTGCATCACCTACGATCCATACCAGGTTAGTTTCAAACATGAGATCTGCAAAACTCAAGCAATAAATTACAATATAAATGAAAGCCAATAATTCTTTTTTAAACACTAATTTCAAGTGCTTAATTAAAGATCTTTTAGTTAATGGGTTTTCTCAAATGTACTTGCCAGGTATTCTGCAAAGAAAATTTGCTAATTCTGTGGATTTATGCAACGGCTTAATGCTTTCAGAGACTGGACTCCAATAATTGGCAGCAGGTGACAACTAGTTTTGAACATCAATCTAATAGTAGGTCCCAAATTATTGACGTCAACCTTGGAAGACAGCTGGAGAGTTATAACGGCAATAGTGTGCAGTAGCATTGCTAATGCAATGCATCTTGAAGGTACAGCTCAGGAAATTTAATAACAATGCCCAAGATGTGAATAAGGGCTGAACAGTTAGTAACAAGAAGGCAATAAATTTATACTAATCAGCAGAAGAACCCAAGGCAAAATGAGGAGCCTTCTCTTTGAATGCGGCATTGCAGTGCACTCTCTGAAAGGTGATTGAAATGGTCTCAATAATGTTTAGAAGGGATTGCAGGGGAGTGGATTAACTCTTTCAATACACTGGCATAGGCAGGAAGGATTGAAAGTATCATTTTGCAAGAAATTGCCTATTTCTGCTCTGTTGTCTTAAGATCTTCAGCTGCTCCCACTTGCTTGGATTGTTGTCACTATGGAGGTCAAACTTCCACTGACACAATTTCTTTTTTTAAAATTGTCTTTCTGACCACACCAGCATAAAGTTCTGCAGATGTAAATTTTCAGCAGCACACACAAAATGCACAGGAACTAAGCAGGTCAGGCAGCATCCTAAGAGGGAAATGAACAGTCAACGTTTCAGGCCAAAACCCTTCATCAATCCTCAAGGGGCGCATCCTCAGAGATGCTGCTTGTTCTGCAGAATTCTGCTAGTACTTTGTGCGTGTGCAGCAGATCTCTGTCCTGCCTCCTAGTTTTCTGCCCACTGCTGCCTCAGGGAAGACTCTCATATGTATCCTGTGCAGAAACTACTTCAACCACCTTACTAGAATGAGAAGCTTTGGCTTTTCTGGCTTCTGACGTGCTGGAGCTGCATACAAAATCCTTGTAAAGTTGTTGAGTCAGTTTACCTGGACTACCACATTGAGAGAGTGGTTGAAATTCTTCCTGTCATGTCTATCCCATCTTGCCTGCAGCAGCATCTTAAAAGGGTACAGATAGAATGGGATCTCTGAACTGAATGGCTTGCTGGACCACTTAAGTGTTGGTTAAGAGTCAACCTCATTGGCGCGTTTGGAGATAAAGACTAGATAAGGCTGGCAGGTTTCCTTCCTTGAAGGCCTTTATTGAATCATGAGAAGTTTGCAATTATCAACTTAGTATCACCTTCTAGTCATAAATCTACAATCTTTTTTATTCCTTTTTTGTTTATTTCAACCACATTCCAGATGGTTTGGCTATATTTAGAGTAGAGGTGATAGGTTCTTGATTCATAAGCGGATCAAAAGTTATGGGGAGAAGGCAGGAGAATGAGATTGAGAGCCATGAAGGAATGGCCTGATTCTGCCCCTATAAGGAAAAGCTCCTTGCCTGATCTAGTTTCCTTCACCAGTTCCTCTCCCCTGGCTGTTTGCACTCTTCCACTTGAGGCAGCAGGAGCACGGTAGATGGAGATGCTACCTCTAGCTCCAGTAACTAGGGTTCAATCCTCACCTCTGCCACTATTCATGGACTTTTCACATTCTCCCTGTGACTGTGTGTATTTCCCTGTTTGCTCGGTTTCCTCCAACATTTTTAAGAAATCTGACTGGTAGGGTTAATTAGCCACTAGCTTGTACGTGAGTGGTAAAGTCTGGGAAGAGTTAAAGCAAGGGTGAAGGTAAATGGGTAGCAATAAACAGTCCACTGGAGGAGCCTTGTGGTTTGAGCAACATCTTTGGAGCAGGGCTGGGGTAGGGACCAGCCCTCTTCGACACTGCCTGTCAAAGAGACATAGAAACAGGCCCTTTGGCCCCTCTAGTCTGTGCCAATCTATTAATCTGCTTAGTTCCTGAATAGCTCTCCATACCCCTCCAATCCATGTACCCATCCAAATGAGAGAGGTAAGTCTTCACGGTAGAACCGTATGATGGAGACTTCACGGTAGAACCGTATGATGGAGACACAAGAGATTGTGGATGCTGGAGTGTGGAGATTGTTGCTCTATGTTCCAGCATCTGTATTCTCTGTGTTAAGTAGGTGATTTGGTGTTTGGTGGCTGGCACAGTGTGCCCAGAGTTATATATACTGGTAATTCTCTATACAGTAGCTTCTTGGGTGGTCTTTCATTGATTCTGATATAGTTAATAGTTAATATTTTCATAGATTTCTTGAGTATGCCCACAAGAAAATGAACCTCAGGGTTGTATATGGTGACATTATGTACTTTGATAGTAAAACTTACTTGAACTTTGAGCAGCTGAGCAGATACAATGAGAGCCAAGCAGGTACTGGGATATGGGCAGAAAACACTTGGTTTCAGCATGATGTGTAAACCTCTTTACCGAAGCTGCACAATCTTGCAAACCGACGGCAGCAGCAGGTGCCAGAGGAGGGGAAGCAAGGTGTCCCAGAACCCGAGGGCCATGGTGGAGCCTGGAGAGGAGTGGCAGAAAGAATGCAGGAGGAAAGCGGTACACGAGTGACGCCCCTGCCCCTGCCCAGTATCCACAATCTCACCTATGGCGGATGTAATCAATAGCCACCTGGGGTGTAAGAGATTTCCTAATAGAGAGACTGATTTAATCTGCAAAATAACAGTTCTAGTGCAAGCCAAGTCATTCTGAAGACTAGTATAATGTACCAATAATTAGCCAAGAAAGGCTAGATAATGTCTGAAATTCCCTTGAATCCTGCTGTGTAGATTCACCTGTAGTGAACGTAAAACATGAGTGAATTGACCACAGCTCAACAAATACTTTCTAAAATGTCTCTCTCCATTTGAGTGGCACCATGAGCAGATAAAAATGTTTCGTGCAAGGATTGACATATGCTTAACATATGTTGTGAGGGAAATTAATTAGCTTTTGATGTTGCTCTGTTGTGCAAGGAGTCTCACTCCTGGAGGAGGTTATTCCTGAAGTTTCTTTTCTGCGACAGCCTGGCTGTTTTCCTTGCACATCTGATGCACCAGACCTTCTGGCAAGTGTCTAATATTCCACAAGGACAGAAAGCAGGAGCAGGAATAGGCTACTGTCCTCTCGAGCCTGACCACTGGGCTAAAAACAGTGTCTGTCTCACTTTTTAGACCACTGAATGGACATCTTATATAACAAGGTGGACTCTTGACCTCCTAATCTACCTTGCTATGGCCTTCTACTTTATGGTCTGCCTGCACAGTACTTTTAGTACCTCAGTGTAAAATTGTGTAATGTACACTGTAGATGACATGCAAAATAGCTTTTCACTGTCTGTCAGTACATATGACATTAATAAGCCGATATTCCCATTCAATGTGATCATGGCTTCACATCATGCATGATGGTCCCAACTCCTCTTCTGTGCCAGTTTGCCATAACCCTCAATTCCCCCAACTTTCAAGAATCTATCTACCTCTACATTAAATAGATCTAGTCGTCATAACTCTGAGATGGAGAATGCCAGATATTTCCATGTATCTTTGTTTTGAATGACCAGCCATTTGTGACTATGTTCCCTTGTTTGAAGCTTTCCCAATAGTGAAAAACGGCTCAGCATCTGCCTCTGCCTTCTTGTGTCTCTTCAGGATCTCTGTTATTTCCATAAGGTCACCGCTCTTCATTCTAAACAAATAGTACACGTCTCTTCATGGGATGATTCTCTCGTCCCAGGAACTAAACTTGTTAATCACTTTTGGATTGCCTCCAATGCTACGATAACTTTCAGTAGTTCAAGGGATCAAACTGTTGAAGACCAGGAATACACTTCTCCTTGAGTGGGTGTGGGAGCTGCCAACCTCTGCCTTTCATTTTCGGTATCTTCCACACCAGCTAGAATATGTACTGTACTGTGTAAAGGATGTGTTTTGAGGACTGCTGTTCTTTTCTGGCTGCTGTCCAGTAAGGTGTTTGGGGGGATGCTTGAAGTTAGGTGAGATCCCATTGGAAACAACACTGGTTCTGGTATCTGTGTGTAAGTTGCATTGTTTGTGTGCCTGACACCAGACTGCCAAATCAGATGCACTATTTCAAGCTATGTCATGGGATAAGGTTATCAGGCAGGCTGAGGAAAAAGGGGAAAAGAACTGTAGATACTGGAAATCTGAAATAAAAACAGCAACTGTTGGAAACGCTCACTATATGCAGCACCTGTGGGCAGAGAGGTGGATTTAAAATTTCAGATCCAAGACTATGCACACTTTCACACTTCAGTCTTCACAGATACAGAGAAATATCCATGTGCTGAGTTTCCTTGAAGATATGCAACATTCTTATTGTCCTGGGACTCTCTGGCCCATGACAGCTGAAAATAGAGAAGGAGCATTTGGTTGGCATTAAAAATACACAACGCCATGAATTTAGGGCACATGCGTGCACCTGCTGTAGACAGCAGAAGAACCTCATAAAACTACCCACCTGCCTGCCTTGTCTGTTGCAGTCTGCCCCATCTGGGGAATGTTCTGTGGTTCTTGCAGTAGCCCCATTAGCCACCTCAGAACCTTCAAATCTGGGCTAGGTGTAAATCTTCCTTGACCTTAAGGTACTGCCTAAGAAGGAGGAATGTCCTAAATGCTCTTTTCAACAAGGACATGGTGAAATGCATATTATTTTTTGAGGATCTTAGTTTAGCATTAGCAGTAAATGCAACTTTGCTCACCTGAGCTAATGTCCAGAAGTTTGTGCCTTAAGGCAATGTGATGTTGCCCCAGTGTCCTCTGGCACAGTGTGGGAAGAAACGGTTAGAACACTGGCCAAATGAGATGGGTTACCCAGTGACTGGACAAGGATTGTGTATTTGAGAGCTTGATCTTGGAATTTTTATTAAAAACTGAAACATAAAGGGAAATAAGCATCAGAAAATCCTGAGGTGTGACAGAGGAAAGAGGACTTCTAGACCTGCTTGTTCAATCACACAGAAGGTGCTAGAGGTCAGGTGCCATACTGTATGTGGAGGGAAATAAACAGTCAACTTTTCGGACCAAGATCCTTCATCAGGACTGGAAAGAAGGAGAAGAAACTAAAACTAAGATGCCTGCTGAGTTTCTCCATCATTCTGTGTACGCTGTTCAAGATTTCCAGCATCTACAATATCTATTGTGTCCGGTTACACAATATACACCAAGTTTCCTAGTCTTGGCATGATAATACCCACCTGCCATCTTCTTGGCTCCAGTGGCTGAGGTGGCTAAAACAGACACTGGAGGCCCATGTTCCAGTTGCTTTAATATAATGAGAAGACTACCATCTCAACAACACCTAACAAGCATATCATAAAATCATAGAATCGATGAGCCTATGTACACTACTTCGCTATTCCTCTTTTGCACTGTTTATTTTTTTTAATCATAACTTATTATTTTTTATTCTTGCACTATATTGCTGCCACAGAACAGATTTCACAACATTTCTCAGTGATAATAAATCGGATTCTGAGTCATACACCACAGAAAAAGGCCCTTCAGCCCACCATGTGTATGCTGCCCATAGTATAGATGAGCTTTATTTGTCAAACGCACATTGAAGTGCACCATTTTGCATCAGCGACCAACACAGTCTGAAGATTGTGCTGGGGGAAGCCTGCAGGTGTTGCTGTGCTTCCAGCACCAACGTATCACACGCAAAGCTCACTAACCCTAATCTGTACATCTTCAGAACGTGGGAGGAAGCTGTAGCACGCAGAGGAAACCCACGGCATCGGGGGAGAGCATGCAAACTCCTTACAGACTCGGTGATTGCTGACGTTGTAAAGTGTGGTACTAACTGCTACACTACCAGAATAGGGCTTATACACCACTGTACCGCCCTGTGCTCATCTATATTAGTCCCGTTTACCCACATATGTCATCTTTGCTTTGGTGATTTGGGTCACACGTGATCCGTCTCGTGCTGGACTTGTGGCTGCATCGTTCTTTGAGGATCAAGTTGCTCCCATTGACCTGAAGTCTTGGTTCAGTGAAAGGAAGTTGAGCATAGCTCTCCACATCACATCCTGTGACCCTATCCCCAACATTACTCTGCCGGCCTTTAATGACTGGTTTTGCCATAGGCCTGTTTTGCTTTTTTTCAATGGCTCTGGTAATTTTATCAGAGACATCTGAAAACAGACAAACCTGATTTAAGTAAAATAAAAGAAACTAAAATTATCGCGGGTAGGATGGGGAAACTTAGTAAGTTTATTTATAACATGTTACACAGGTATTTGAAAATAACCAAAAAGCTCTATTAAACCTTTGAAGATCAGGTGTCCATTTCAGATGGGCATGATTGCTCCAGATGTATCGACTATTAATCCCGTCAGCTGTGTGCGTTGTGGAGTGCTTCTGAATTTGGTGTTGAGGTTACAGGTGTGCTAGGTCAGATGCACCTGACCCTGGCGTGTCCTGTGCTCCCTCACTGAGCTACTGGCAAAGTTCTGAATGTGTTGCTGCACACTTTGCAATCATTCATGGGTATCTTGGGAGCTCCCAACCACCCGACAACAGGCTTCGTCCCAGTATTTTCAGATTAAATCCCAACTCAGTCATATGACACTTTCAAAGCTTCAGGAAACATCGATTACACATTTCCTGTCTCCAGGGTGGATTCTTGATTGTCCTACCCAACTGCTTACAAGCCCCAGGCAAAGGTGCTTTACAGCTGTAGGATTTGCCTAGAATTCCAAGAGGAACAATAGGATTTTCCTCATATATATTGGAAGAAGGATAGATGATTAATGTCCAACTTACATTTAAGTGTCACAATAATTTTTGAGTGCCACAACTAATAGGTGTATCATTTTGATAAAAAAGCACCATCTTATTTTAAAGTCCCTTAGGGTTTACGGATGATAAAAATTAACAGTAGTTTAATACACTTGATAACGATTGCACTCTTTCTGGAATCTTAAACTAGCTGAATTGAATCTAAATAAATTCAGCTAATGGGATGGTGCATTGTTTGAGGACCTTTCCACACTTAGAAGATCTCTGAATTTAGGAGATTTAGTTTCCTTTTTCTCTTATTACAGCTTAATGAGCTGTGTCTCGAACTGTATACGTTATACACCCAGTGGCCATTTTATTAGGCGCCTCCTGTATGTTTGCGGTCTTCTGCTGCTATTGCCTGTCCTATTCAAGGCTCAATGTGCTGTGCATTCAGAGATGCTCTTTTGTACACCATTGTTGTAATGTGTGGTTACTTGAGTTATTGTCATCTTCCTTTCAGACTGGGTGTTGTCCTCTGACCTCGCGCCCACAGAACTTCCACTCTCTGGATTTTTTCTGGTTCCTCTTTCCCCTTCCTGAAGTCACTAATCATTTCCTCAGTTTTGCTGATGTTGAGCGAGAGTTTTTTGTTGCGACTCCGCTCAACCAGGTGCCCTAACTCGCTCCAGCAAGCTAACTCATGATTCGTCCAACAGCACAGTGTCACTGGCAAATAGGAAGATGGCATTAGAGCTGCGCTTAGCCACGCGATGTGGGCATAGAGAGTAGAGCAGGGAGCTTTGAAGTGTCTTTGTTGGTAATCAGCGAGGAGGACAGGTTACCAATCGTCAGTGATTGAGGTCTGCCGATGAGGAAGTCGAGTATCCAGTTACAGAGGGAGGTACAGAGGCCCAGGTCTTGAAGCTTGATGATGAGTTTGGATGGGATGATTCTGTTGGACTCCAAGTTGTAGTTGGTGAACAGCAGCCTGACATATGAGTTCCTGTTGTTCAGATGATCCAGAGCAGAGTGAAGGGCCAGAGAAATCACATCTGCTGTGGCAGTAGACAAACTGGAGCAGATACAATGAGATCAGCCATGATGCTGTTCTTAATTCTTACATTCAGATATTCTCCCTCATGATTTGACTGTAATGTTAAGGATGTAAAATGAAGGGCTTTCAAAAAGGTGCTGGTCCTTAAAATAGAAAAGAGATTTGGAACAGAAAAAAAGATGAGTAAAGTGGGATAGGAGGAAATAACATACATGACGCAATGATCCAGTATAATAACTGATTTAAATTGAGCAGGTGAAGGTGGTGATGCACCATCAATAACTCACTCTGAGACGTAAGGCGAGATATCGGCTTTTATTGACTGAAGAAGGAACCAGCAGTGAGTGACCATCATACTACATCCTGGAGAATGAGGCAGAGGATCAGACCTCGATCGCCTTTATACAGGGGCATGTGGGAGGAGCCACAGGAGCAGTCAGAAGGGGGCGTGTCCAGACAGGCACATAGTTCACCACATTCACCCCCCCTTTGTTTGAAAGAGTCCCCATGTGGCGAAGTTTCTTACAGGTCAAGTCTATCAGGTGGTCGAATCTGTCGCTGCGATCTACGTAGCACTGACTGTGATTGCACCGATGCCGGCAACATTGGTGATTGCACAGGAGACGGAGGTTGTGCTGGTTCCAGCTCATGCATGTGCAAGGCACCTGGTATATAAGTGTCATGAGGAGTCCATGTAGGGCCTGGTGAGCACGGTGTCACCTCGGGTACAGGGTTCATAGTTACCGGGGAGTGTTCGGGGTAGTGGTCTGCTGCACCTGCGGGTGCCAGGTCGCGGTTGGAGACCGTGTCCTCTCGCCCATCAGGTAAGACCACGTAAGCATACTGGGGGTTCGCACGCAGAAGGTGAACCCTCTCGACCTGCGGGGAGTATTTATTGCTCCTCACATGTTTCCGGAGCAGCACTGGCCCCGGGGACGTCAGCCAAACCGGTAGAGTGGTCCCAGTGACAGACTTCCTGGGAAAAGAGAATAGGAGTTTGTGGGGGGGGGGGGCCACCATCCGACCACCTGGGCCCTCCAAGGGCTTGTGCTTGGCTCAATGATCCCCTCCCTGAGCAGCCGCTGCACCTCTGACTGAATGAAGGCCCTGTCCCCCGCACTGTACCTCCTGCTTTTAGTCGCCACTGGTTTACAGTCGGGGTCAGGTTGGCGAACAGCGGTGGGGGAGGGACCTGGAGAGTGGAGAGACTGCAAGTGGTGTTGGTAGCGCAGCTGTCCTGCTGGATGGGATGTGTGTGTCGCTGTGTGTGTGTGGTCAGTAGTGATGAAGTCCCACAGAACTGAGGATTCCGGACAGTGAGTGGTGGGAGGGGCCCGTCATATGCCATAGTCACACTTTCGAGATGGCTCTGGAAGTCCAGCCCCAATAGCACAGGTGCGCACAGTTGAGGCATGACCAGTAGCGCAAAGTTCAGATATTCTGTGCCTTGCACCACCAGTGTCGCTACACAACCCGCCAGGATGTCTGTGGAATGCGACCCAGAAGCCAAATTGATCCTCCTACTTACTGGCCGTGTTGCAAGTCCGCAGTGTTGCACTGTGTCTGGGTGAATGAAACTCTTAGTGCTGCCCGTGTCAAACAGGCATCTAGTCCTGTGCCCCTCCACCCGGATGTCCATCATGGACCTTGCAAGCTGGTGTGGGGCGCTTTGGTCGAGGGTTACAGTGGCCAGAGATGAGCCGTTGGGATACCCGGTAAGCATCGGAGGGTCGGGGGTGGGGCGTGCTGACGCCGACAAAGATGGCCGCCCACATCCGGGCATGCAAGATGGCGGCCCCCACGTCTCACCCGCAGCGCTGCACTCCGCTCGCAGTTTAGACTTACAGACCTTGGCGAAATGGCCCCGCTTTCCGCAGCTAGAGCAGGTCGCTTCTCGCGCTGTACAGCGTTTTTGGGAGTGCTTTTTAAGTCCACAGAAATAACAAAGCACAGGCTTCTGACGGGCCACCACCGTGGTCGGGTTCGGGGAGCTCGTGGAATCTCGACTGGCAGCGGCGAATTCGCTCGCGGGAGCTGGCGGTGGCGGGGTCTGAGGCGTCCACGGAACCGGTGGGGAATCGTGCAACTGGACAGCATCGGCGTAGTGCAGCGCAGCTTCCAGAGCGTTGGCCGTCTCGATTGCCGAGCGTAAGGTAAGATCGGAGTGTTCCAGCAGTCGCTGGTGCATGTACACTGACCTCAGTCCCGTCACAAAGGCGTCTCGTACTAGCAGCTCCGCATGTTGTTCTGCCGTGAGCGTCTTGCAGTCACAAGTTCGGATGAGTGTCTGTAGTGCTCGGAGAAACTCGGCGCTCGATTCTCCAGGCCGCTGTCGCCGGGTAGCTAAACGATGTCTTGCGTAGACGGTGTTCACCAGCCGCAGGTACTGTCTTTTGAGGGCGTCCAGTGCCCCTTCGTAGGGCGGCAGGTCCCGGATAATGGAATAAACTTTTGAGGTGACCCTCGAGAGGAGAATTCTGTACATAACGGCAGGGTCAGTCGCACGAAGCTCCGCCAAGTATGATTGGAAGCATGCAAGCCAGAGTTCAAAAGCAAGAGCTGCTTCAGGGTCTTGAGGGTCCAAATCCAACCTTTCTGGACGTAAAACTGTTTCCATGTTTTAAAACTTCCAGTCAATAAAATTGATGCACCATCAATAACTCACTCTGAGACGTAAGGCGAGATATCGGCTTTTATTGACTGAAGAAGGAACCAGCAGTGAGTGACCATTATACTACATCCTGGAGAATGAGGCAGAGGATCAGACCTCGATCGCCTTTATACAGGGGCCTGTGGGAGGAGTCGCAGGAGCAGTCAGCAGGGGGCATGTCCCGACAGGCACATAGTTCACCACAGGTGGGCATAGAGGTGATTAGATCTGATTGTGGAGTAGCAACTAGGGACTGTGCACAGTAACACACCGGTGCACTGCATGAACTGGAGAAGGGGAGAAGGAAGCTGAAGACTATGAAAGGAGGGAAATGCACAGCGAGCTACCACTCAGTGGCCACTTTATTAGGTACAGCTATGTTTGTGGTCTTTTGCTTCTGGAGCCCAACCACCTCAAGGTTCAACCTGTTGTTCATTCAGAGATGCTCTTCTGCACACCACTGCTGTAACTTGTGGTTATCTGAGTTACCATCACTTTTCTGCTGGGTTGAACCGGTCTGGTTATTCTCCTCTGACTGCTCTCATTAATAAGGCATTTTCACGCACAGAAATGCTGTTCGTTGGACGCGTTTTGTTTATCCGCACCATTCTCTGTAAACTCTAGAGATTGCTGTGCATGACAATCCCTGGAGATCGGCGGTTTCTGAGATACTCTGGTACCAACAACCATTCCACGGTCAAAGTCACTTAGATCACGTTTCTTCCCCGTTCTGATGTTTGGTCTGAACAACAACTGAACCTCTTGAATGTGTCTGCATGCTTTTATGCATTGCGTTGCTGCCACGTGATTGGCTGATTAGATATTTGCGTTAGTGACCAGATGTACCAAATAAATTGGGCATTGAGTGTGTATGCATGTATCTGTGTTTATCATCCAGTATTTTGCTGACATTTACATTCATGTTTTCAGAGAACTGAAGAACCCCTTCAACATTTTTACCAATTACTATTTTCACCAGGCGGGTGGCTGATTATTAAAGACGCAGTCTGACCAATGTTTAGTGGTTTTGTAGCCTCAGCTTGAGACCTGGGGAGCAGAAGTCCTAATTTTAGTGCCCAGTAGACCACAGTGAATTGATGACCTGTTTTCTTTACCCTGTGCTATATCCGATCCAATCAATTTTGTTGGAAGAGAAAATTGGATGGAGTGTGAAAGAGCCAGACTGATTTATTGTTGCGAGATTTCTCAACTACATAACTCTTTGCACTTTCTACAGTTATTTGTAATTTAGTGATTAGTTTTGGCTGGGTATTGTTTAACTTTCAATTAAAATTCTGGATTTAATATTTGTTCTTTTGGTGACGCTCGAGAAGAGGTTCCAGGATCAACGTCCCCACTAATTTTTTTTTTCTTTTTTGCGGCCCTGCAGGCCACCTAGTGCTCCAAGCAGAAAATTTTTACGCAGCCTAAAAACTGCGTGGCACTTAAGATTTTTTTTTGTAATATGAATACTATGACTACTTAGAATGAAAATTGAAAAATCACTTACTTTTTTTGTTTATTAGTTGAAGGATATAATCAAATACAGTAGAACAAAGAAAATCTTTCATGTTTCTGTTTTGTAAATTTTTTCTAGCTGAGTCCGATTCCAGAGGCTATGTGCGTGGGAGCATTTCAGTTACTACCCGGCCGTGCATCCATGCAGCTAAGAGCAACCACTGGCTGGGATAGGAAATTCATTAGTTTCCATTTACAGGGTCTCCTCAAGTTAGTTTTGGGGCAGGGATTATTGAGTTGTTTGAATAATGCTCATAATAGCATGAAATATTTCTGCAAATAGTAGTTACAAGCTTTTTGACAGGGCTATCTGCCATGAAACCTTGATAAATACGGAAGTTTTAGTTGTTCCTGCCACTGTTTTTATTTTCCCCTCAATACTGCAAAATAAATGTTATACGGAGCCTCGATAATCCGGCATACTTGGAACTTTAGTGCTGGGCTAGCAGGTTTTATGGGAAATTGGATGTTATTCTGATATAATATCTACACACTCTTTCACTTTTTTAAAAAAAAAGTTTGTACAAAGTATTGTAATTTTTCCATGATTCTGTTAAATTTAATGGGGAGGTTGGGAAAAGGGTCCATTTTCAGTTTGGTTGGAGTGAGAGATCTGGGACCCTGGTGAGCTGGAAGGGAGCACGGGAGCCAGGGCCTCTGTGGGTTGGAAGGGAGTGTAGCAAACGTCTTGTGGTTCAGATGCTGAGCCATCAGGATTTCAGAATCGTCAAGTAGCAGCTTATTACAAGGTGAAACAACTGGAGGTTTGTAGTGTCCCTGTATCTTGTCCTTCATTGGGGATATGTGTCCTTCTATCTACAGGTACTCCAATATAATAAACTTGTGCATAATGATCACCTTGAGTTTTAGAATTCATGCAGTTATTTTAGATGGATTTTCAGCAGAAGGGAGGAAAAGAGATCAAAATAAACAATTGAACCAACAATTCCAAAATTTCTGAACTTTTTTTTACTTCCCTTAAAATGTAGTTATTTCTCTTAACCAGATGAACAATCATGTTTATGTGCAGTATTAGTTGTTGTGTTAGTGTAGTTGCATGGTTCCATAATTAGTACCATGGAACCATAGAACATAACAGCACAGAAACAGGCCTTTTGGCCCTTCTTGGCTGTGCCAAACCATTTTTCTGCCTAGTCCCACTGACCTGCACCTGGGCCATATCCCTCCAAACCCCTCTCATCCATATACCTGTCCAGGTTTTTCTTAAATGTCAAAAGTGAGCCCACATTCACCACTTCATCTGGCAGCTCATTCCACACTCCTACCACTCTCTGCGTGAAGAAGACCCCCCCCTAATGTTCCCTTTTAACTTTTCCCCCTTCACCCTTAACCCATGACCTCTGGTTTGGCAATTCCATTATAAAGGTTAAAATATATTTGAACTACAGTTTAGAATGGCATTTACACAATGTATTTTAACCAATTTACAATATATTTGATTTTGATTAAATTACTCAACAGGCTTACTACAGTCCTAACTATGAAATCAGGATTGTAGTATGCTTGATGTGTAATTATCACCTTATCATTAAATATTTAGTAAGTTCAAGTCTTGCTTACTCGATAGTCATTTCCTCCTCAACATGGGTACAATTAGTTCGGTGATTTCTCTGATGTGCTGTCAGTTGTATTACATTCCATAGTAATAGTGGAATCTGTTATATCTGGATATTCTCTTTTTGAGATGCAATGTTTGTTAGCTTAAGCCAGCTTTGCCCTCTTTGGGTTTCTATCAGAATCTGTCACGTAATTTTGGAGAAGATCGAAGTTGCTCACCCCAAAGCTCGTTTCTTGCCCAGCTTCACCCAAAGCAGGCCATTATTTCATGGTGTACTGCCTCACCTTGTACCCTACAACAGTGACTTTAAAAGTCCCTCTTTTCCTGGGGAGAGCTGGGTAGTCTCAATGTTGTGGCTGCAAAGTCAAGCCTTCAGGGTGACGACGACAAAGATCACACATGATGGAATCTGGAACAAAAACCAGGTTGCTGGGAAAACTCAGTGGGTCAAACAGCCCCTGTGGAGGCAAGTAAGTCGACAGTTTGGTTGAGACCCTGCGTCAGACTTCCTTCCTTTATTCTGATGGGATCGTCCGCCTCTTAAGGAAAGGATAAAAAGCTATGGAAGTCTGCTGTTATGAAGGAGGATTGACTCTCCAGTTCCCAGTGGCTCCTATTCCAGGGCATTGTTTTGCTGACCTTAAAGAGAGCAAACCTTCCTATTAGTGGAGTGGATAATTTAAACTGTGGAGAAAATCTATTTATTTTTGTCTCCATTAGAAAAAAATTTTGAACTACACACCAGGCCAAGAAGGAAAAGCCACAAGCTTCCATTTTTGACCATTGAGAGCTTGAAACCACGATGCCTATTTCTGACGGAGACAGACCTGCATCAACAGCAGTTCATTTTCTGTTGTTGCTATTATCATTTCTGTTCTGTTGCTGTTATCATTTAGTTGTGCTGTGGACTAAACTTAAGGGTTAAGTTTTTGATTATTTCCTTGAATCCCACTGTGTTGCATGTTATATACTGTACTTCTACATAAAAGCATGAATATACAATGTAAGCAAGAGCAAGTTACTTGACCCCCCTTCCCCTTTCTCCATTATGGCTTACCTTTTGCCTCACTATTTCCTGCACCATTAACAAATTTCTTAATATCCGGAAATCCATTGATTTCTGTCATGAAATCACTGCCTGAGCCTTGACTTCCCTCTATCAATGGATTCCAAAGATTTGCTCCTTCTCGTCTCCTCCCAGATTTCTTTCACTAAATCTTATTGCCCTGGCTGAGGGAAATATCATGTATCCACTCTGTCGTGTCCATAATAACTTTGTATGTTTAGATAAGTTTGCCCCTATTCTAAACTCTAAAGCAGGAATTCCGAATCACTTTTTATGTCAAGGACCCTACCATTATCTGAGGGGGGCTGTGGACCCCAGCGTGGGAATCCTTGCCGTCTCAAGAGTTTGGGCTCAACATGCTAAATTTGTTGTGCATATCATCTGCCATCCTAGGAATTGGTATGGTAAATGTTGCAAATCCTCTATTGCAAGTAGACCCTTCCTTAAGCAGAGATAAGACCACTACAAGATATTCTAAATGCTGTCTCACCAGGGCCTGAGATGATTGGAGAAAGATGTCTCTTCTACTCAAATCCTCTTCCACTTCAGTTTGGTTCATGTTAAGAACAGATTTTCAACTCGTTGGGACTTTCTTTCTGTCTCGTTATCTGCAATTTGCAGCGTGTGTACTCTGAATTAAAAAGTACAGCAAGGCGAAATCTATTTGTACTTTATCAGCTCACTGCAGCTGTTAACCCTAAATCCTTCAACAGTTCAACAATAAAAATGTGTCTACTTCTTCATTAAATCTGTTCTGTAGGACCAAAAGAAAGGGCTTGCACTGGGATGTAATATTGCAAATTACTGTCAGCAGATTAACTTGGAACTTCTCAATTATTCTTAACGCACTGAAGGAAGTAATGTGTTGGTTAGATTTCTGTAGATCTGCACAGTTATGAACATATTGGCTGATCGTTGAGCCGTGGGGTGAAGGTAGTAGTGATGATGATTATGTGTGCTTACCTCAATAGTTGGTTATGACATCTAATAGAATGGTTCAAGGCTTTAACCTTGCATTTAAAAAAAAAAATTGAATGATACTGAGAGTAAAATCAAAAGGAAAATCTTTGGAAATATGAAAAGTTCCAGAAATTCGGAAGAGGCCAGCCAATATCACAAACTAGTGATGATTTGGAAGTCCAGTGGAGGCTTGTGAGTAAATGGGATATTTATTCCAACATAGTTTTGATGATAATTTATGAAAATGCAGGGCCAAATCTGAACAGCTTAATATTTTATTATAGATTACTGTACATCATAGGTGTCAAACTCAAGGCCTGCGGGCCGGATATGGCCCGCAAGATCATTTTAGATAGATCTAGTATTTTAATTATGAATGGGCCGGCGATATGAAGCCTATGATTGTAAGTTAATAGCAAACATAAAAATAATGCTTGCTCAGCAGTCTTCTTCATAAGAAACGGAATTTGTGAAGTGAAACACTTTGTAGTTATAGCAGAGACTGAGACACATGAGAACAGGCTGAAAAAACGGAGGCAATGAAAGCTGCGTTCACACGCGCCCGACTGATCTGGCCCGCATGAAGCTGCATTTTGCCCAATCCAGCCCGTGACCTAAAATGAGTTTGACACCCCTACGTGATCCTTTCAGAGATGTTTAACTGGTTAATTGGTTTATTCTCACATATACTGAGGTACGGTGAAAAGCTTTGTTGTGTATGCCATCATTTTATCATTTTAGTACATCGAGGTAGTACAAGGGAAAACCAATGACAGAGTACAGAATATAGTGTTACAGTTATTGTCACGTGTACTGAGATACAGTGAAAAGTTGGTCTTGCATACCGTTCATACAGATCAAATCATTACACAGAGTATTGAGGTGGAACAAGGTAATAAAACAATAACAGTACAGAATAAAGTGTAAAATCTAAATGCAAAACAGTTAAACAATAAAGTGCAAGATCATAACAATCTTGATAATGGTCAAGAGTCCATCTTATACAAGACGTCCATTCAAGACGCTGTCAATAGGAGTCTGATGGTGTTTTTAAGGAGTTTGCACGTTTTCTGTGTGGACGTGTGGGTTTCCTCTGGTTGTTCTGGTTTCTTCCCACGTCCTAAAGCTCTGTGGGTCGGTGTTAATTATTCACTGTGAATTGCCTCTTGTATACTCGAGGTGAGTGGTCGAATTGATGGGAAGTGGGGAGAATATATTACAAGGAAAATAAGCAGTGGAATAGAATGAACCAGCTTGGACTTAATGGGCCGAATGGCTGCTTTCTGTGTCAGAAGGAAATGTGAAAATGCACTGGGAAGTATTGAAGCCTCTACCTTGCAGAGAGGAGTGAGTTACATTGATTGGATGGATTTATGGTTTACAAAAGGAACTGGTTTCTCAGTGAAACCATCATCTCCTGGGTTACATTTCTCTGTTCAGATAGTGCATTAGAATTCCTGAAAGTTTGCTGTTCAGTCAGAAGTTATGTATTTATAGTGTGATTAAATTATAATGAGAAACATTCTTTTACAAATTGGAGGCTTGTCCGTCTTGTGTGTAGTTTTTCCATTGATTCCATTTTATTTCTTTGTTCTACTCTTAATGCCTGTAAGAAGATGAACATCAGGGTCATATATGGTAAGGTGCACATACTTTGACAATAAACTTCCTTTGAACGTGGAGCATACTGCTTCATACATTGACCAGAGCAACTCAGTAGTGACTGGATGAGGCCTTGATTCTCCATGAAGAGATTCCCAGTTTCAGGAAAAAATGGGGAGAATGTAGAGACGTTTTGGAGAAAGTGTCTTAAAAGACTAGATAATAGCATGAAGATTAAATTTAACATGATTATTGTTTCACGACATATTGAAAACAATGATTCCGAAAAAATCAACAACCCTCTGTTTCCTTCTCCAGTGGGAACACCCTAATGGCTACTGGTTTGACAGACCCCAAGATGCAGGACGCTGAAGGGACCACTGAAGATAGTTCAGGTAAGAAGCTTTATCATCTCTGTGAAATGTGCAAGCTTTTGCTTTAGTTTTCATAGAAAACATTCTAACTGCTGAAGGGTGGTGAAGTAATTATAATGAGCAGGTGCAATACAGTGTGGGGAAGTGTAAAATCATGTACAAACAAGAGAAAATTTGCAGGTCCAAGCAACACACACAAAATGCTGGAGGAACTCGGCAGGCCAGGCAGCATCTGTGGAAAAAAGTACAGTCAACATTTTGGGCCAAATCCTGCTGAAGGGTCTTGGCTCAAAATGTTGACTGTATTTTTTACCCCATAGATGCTGCCTGGCCTGCCGAGTTCCTCCAGCATTTTGTGTGTGTTGTATAGTCATGTCCTTTGGTAGAAGGAATAAAGGCATAGATTATTCTCTAAATGGGAAGAGAATTCTGAAATTGGAGGTGCAAAGGGAGTCCTAGTGCAGGATTCCCTAAAGATTAAAACTTTCAGGTTGAGTCAGTAGCAAAGAAAGTAAATACAATGTTAGCATTTATTTCGAGAGGACTAGAACATAAATGCAAGGTTATGATGCTGAGGCTTCATGAGGTGTTGGTCAGACCACATATGGAATATTGAGTGCAGTTTTGGGCCCAATATCGTAGGGAGGATGTTTTGTTGTTGGAGAGGATTCAGTGGAGGTTCACAAGAATGATCCCAGGAATGGAAGTGTTTCCGTATGAGGAGCATTTGATGTCTCTGGACTTGTGCTTGCTGAAGTTTAGAAGGATGAGGTATGGGGTCTCATTGAAACCTGTGGAATACCGAAAGGTCTTGGATAGAGTGAATATAGAGTGTATTCTCCCAGTAGTGGGAGAGTCTATCACCAGAGGGCAAAGTCAGATTAAAAGGTTGACAGGTTCTTAATTAGTGAGGGTGTCAAAGGTTATGAGGCAAAGGCAGGAGATTGGGGTTGAGAGGGAATAATAGATCAACTCTGACTGAATGGCAGGGCAGACCCAATGGAGCAGATGGCCTAATCCTGGTCCTATGTCTTCTGGTCTAGACATGGACCAAGTTGGTGGTAAAGGGGTGCTGTTGTTGTGCATGAGTCACAGGGTGTCATCAGAACATCGCAGTCCTGATTTAATGGAGTGTAGACTGGGGTTAAGCAAAGCTCACACACATCCTCTTTCCAGTCTTCCTGACTGCAAGGCTGCCCCAACTTAATGCTTCCCACTGGATTGGGGTTAACCTACAGGATAAAGGGGAAACTGGTCAACTTTTGTCAGCTCATTGAATTACGGTTCACAATTTGTGCTTGCATCCAAGACATCCTTCAACAATGTGGGTATGACGAACCATCCATCAGATGAGAAAAGGGCTTCAGCCAATCAGCTTCCATCACACAGCACAGCTGCTAATAATCCACTACTCGCAAGCTTCATTTTCCATATATTAGGAGCCATCACTCAGTGAAACATCAGTGATGACATTTGTGACCGTCTGCTGTACAAACACAGCCTATGGCCATCTAGGGAAAAAAAGACTCTTTGACAATCAACCTCAAACTCTTCAGCAAGCTCCTGGTCCACAGAGCAGCATTGATACGTACGCTCAATAGGTAGGGATAAAAGTACAGTGGACACCTCAAGTACTGGAGAGGTACCATCAATACAGTCTCTGCAAAATCCTCCAAGTCCAGTAGTAGGAGAGGCAAACCTCTGGTTAGCTTGCAAGGTTTTGATCACAATCAGCTTGTTACATTGCACAGGCCACACCAAGCAACTGGAATCAAAAGCAGCATCCAGCCCCAGGCTCTCTCCCACTGAAAAGATCTTCAGGAGGAAAGAAAAATAGTTCAGCTTGTTCTCAAAGTCTTCTTGAAAATCTGTATCTTTACGAAACCTGAGAATTGTGAACTCCCAATGCCTGTTATAAATCAATGACTACTTTATTCTATGCCATCTACAACATAGCTGGCATCCTTAGAAATGGTCACAAGTAAGGAAATGTGCTTGCATAATAGTGATGTCCCCATTAATTAAATAAATTATTCAAATCCATTGTAAGACAGTGTTGCAATGCCTTATATGAAGGAGGTTTCTACTCATACAGTGAATGTGTTTGACAATATCAGGGTATTGGCTGTACGTTAATTGAGGTTGCTCATTTAAAGGCTATTAGATCCAGACTCACTGACAGTTAATTTTATTCTGAGTGTTTTGAAGGATGAAGTGTTTAGCTTAAATCTGTATCCTCCCCACTTATCAAGCAGTGGCAGGACAGGATATCGTGTTGGGTATTGTCTGAATGTGGCCTTTTTCTGGAGCTAACTTCCAATGTTGTCTGGAGTTAGACCAACGGTTTAGTTCCCTAGCTGGGATAGTGCAAGGGTGGGATGGTAAAATGCAGATTGTATTGTTCTCAACTTCCTGTCATTCTTGGTGGTAAATGCAGTGTGTTTGCGAGATGTCCTGCTAGTGTAGTGGTTAGCACAATGCTTTACAGCAATGGACTCCAACCACCGGGCCGCAAAGCATGTGCTACCAGGCCGCGAGGAAACAGTATGATATGCACTGCATATGATATCATATGCACTGCAGCTGACTCATATTGTTTCATACCGCCAAATCCTATCGTTTGCGTGTGGCCCAGTAGCACATGCTTTGCGGCCCGGTGGTTGGGGATCACTGCTTTACAGCACCAGCATCCTGACTGTAGGGAGTTTGTATGTTCTGTCCGTGACTGTGTGGATTCCTTCCAGGTGCTCCACTTTCCTCCCACAGTCCAAAGACACATCATTTCGGGTTAGTAAGATCTGGGCATGCAGTATTGGCACTGGAAACATGGAGCTACTTGCGGGCTGCCCCCACCACATATTTGGCACTATGTTAGCCTTTGACGCAAATGGTGCATCTCACTGTATGTTTCAATGTGCATGTGGCAAATAAAGCTAATCTTTAACTCTCTTTAGGTTAGACAACTAACTTTAGCGTACTTTGATATACACTGCAGCCAATGGGCCCTGTGATGGGAAGGTGGGATGTTTATGTGATGGGTGAGGTGCCAGTGAAGCAAGCTGCTTTCTCCTGGCTGATGTTATCTTGCAGCACTTGTTTCCTGTAGTAATTCCTGTTGAGCCTTATTGCATCCATCCTAATTTGCAGAGCACCAAATGGCACATGGCTTTGAGACGGTAACTTTTGCCGAAATGAAACTATTGGTGCTGCCATGGGGAACGTACGCGCAGTGGCCACTTTAATAGGTACACCTCTTAATGCAAATCAGCAGCAACTCGCGACCTCACGACATAAAAGCATGCAAACATGTTCAAGAGGTTCAGTTGTTATTCAGATTAAACGTCAGAACGGGGAATAAATGTGCTGTAATGACTTCAACTGTGTTGGTGTCAGTCCGGCTGATTTGAGTATCTTGCAAGCTGCTGATCTCCTGGGATTTTCATGCAGAGGAGTCTATAGAGATTATAGAGTTTGGTAGGAAAGCCAAGAAGCATCCGCTGAGTGGTAATTCAGTGGGCGAAAATGCCTTGATAGTGAGAGAGATCAGAGGAAACGGCCAGACTGGTTCAAGCTGACAGGAAGATGACAGTAACTCAAATAACCACACGGTGGTGTGCAGAAGAGCTTCTTTGAATGCACAGCACACCAAACCTTGTAGTGGACAGACTACAACAGCAGAAGACCACACCGGGTTGGACTCCTGCACCTAATAAAGTGGCCACTGAGTATAGTATAGTTAGCAAAAATTGAAGCAAGTGATCACCGAGGTGTAGACGGGCAAAACCAGCATTGATATCAACCCATACTCCTTGGGGTAACGCTGACATTTGTAGACGTGACATGTGGTTAGCTGAGAAATTGATTTTTTGTCTTTTATCAAACAGTCTATACCTGGGTACCATACCTTTCTCCTAAACAATTATTTAATTTTCCTGATTACTCTGACCTCTGCAAGTGACATCCACAGCAAATTTTGGTAGGGATAATAGGATAACATCAGTGACCTGGCAGTACAAGACTGAGATAGGTGTAATTGTAATTTGAGGTACAAAGATTGTGATGTTCTCCTTGATCTTTCTATTTTCATTTTTTTTTTGGTGAGTGAATTACTTTCAGATACATGGATAGACTTGAATTTTCCTCACTGTAGCTTCAGTTTCACTTATTATCCTTGTTTACACGAGCACTCACATAATAGCCAGCACAGTGTCCTGCTCTGCACCCTTGACAAGTAGGGAGGTTGTAGGCAAGGCAATCAGCAGGAAGTAGCTGCCCTGGCTGATGCACGATGTGGTAATCATCCCCTTGGAGCTTGAACCTTTCCCTTGATGCCAGTGGGTGGCACATTGTTTAACAAAGTGAATTCCACACACTGACCACTCTCTGCATAAAGAACTTGCATGTGACATCCTCCTCTATGAATTCCTGCAATCACCTTAAAATTATACTCCCTTGTATGAGCCATTTTCACCTTGGGGGAAAAAGTCTCAGGCCATCCACTCTATCTATGCTTCTGATCATCTTAAACACCTCTACGGAATCACCTCTCACCCTCCTTAGCTCTGAAGAGAAAAGCCCTAGCTCACTCACCCTATCTTCATAAAACATGCCCTCTAGTCCAACCAGTATCCTGATAAATCTCCACATCCTCTCTAAAGCTTTCACATACTTTCCATGATGAGGTGACCAGAACTGAACATAATAACCCAAGTCTGGTCTAGCCGGGGTTTTATAAAGCTGTAACATTTACCTCACAGCTCTCTGACACAATTCCTGACTAAAGAAAGCTAACACACCATATGCCTTGTTAACACGCCTAGCAACTTTGAGGTGTCTATGGATGTGGACCCCAAGATCTCTGCGTTCCTCCACACTGCTAAGACTCCTGTATTAACCCTGTATGCTGCCCGCAAATTTGACCTTCTAAAATTAATCTCTTCACACTTTTCTGGGTAGAACACCATTTGCCAATTCTCAGCCCATCTCTGCAATCAGTCAATGTCCCATCGTAACCTACAATGACCCCTCCCCCACCCCCACCCTATCTACAACTCCACTAATACGTACACAACACTGGAAGAACTCTGCAGGTCAGGCAGCATCCGTGAGAAAAGAGTAGCCAACGTTTCGGGCCGAGACCCTTCATCAGGAATGGGGGGTTGAGGAAGAGAGGGCTGAAGCCCAGTAGTAGAGATAGGGGAGGGGTTAGGGCCTAGAGGCGCCAGGTGGAAAACCAATCAGAGGAAAGATAAAGGGGGGAGGGGGAGGGGATAAGCATGAAAGAGCTGTAGAGATAAAGAAGCAGAAAGTTGAAAGGGGAGAGAGGCAGAGGGGGACCTGGGATAGGGGGAGGGGGAGGGAATTACCGGAAATTGGAGAATTCAGTGTTCATACCACCAGGCTGGAGGCTACCCAGACGGTAGATGAGGTGTTGCTCCTCCAACCTGAGTTTGGCCTCATCATGGAAGTAGAGGAGGCCATGTACAGACATATCTAGATGGGAATGAGAGGCAGAATTGAAGTGGGTGGCAACCGGGAGGTCCTATCTATTGTGACAGAGGAGCGTAGGTGCTCGACAAAGTGGTCCCCCATTCTGTGTCAGGTCTCGCCGATGTAGAGGAGGCCCCACCGGGAGCACCGGATGCAATAGACAACTCCAGCAGACTCGCAGGTGAAGTGTTGCCTCACCTGGAAGGACTATCTGGGGCTCAGAATGGTGGTAAGGAGGGAGGTGTGGGGACAGGTGTAGCATTTGCACTTGCAGGGGATAAGTGCCGGATGGGAGTTCTGTGAGGAGGGACATGTGGACCAGGTAGTCACGGAGGGAACGATCCCTGCGAAAAGCTGAGGGGGTAGGGAGGGAAAGATATGCTTGGTGGTGGAGTCCTGTAGCAACTCCACCATCCTTCGTGACATCTGTAAACTTAATAACCCACCTTCCAGTTCTGCACCCAAATCATTGATAAAAATCATGAGTAAAGGTCCCAGAACAGATCCCTGCAGAACACTATTGTCAGAATACTTTCCATCTACTACAGGGATTCTCAAACTTCTTTATGCCATAGAACCTTACCATTAACCAAGGGGTCTGTGGACCCCAGGTTGGGAAACCCCTGATCTACTTCCACACCCTGCCTTCTATATGCAAGCTAATTCTGCATCCACGCAGCCAAATTTCCCTGGATCCTATGCCTCCCGGCTTTCTGAATGGTCCTGCCATTGGGAAACTTACCTACTGCCTTACTGAAACTCAAATACACTACATCAACTGCTCTACCTTCATCACTGTGCTTTGTCACATTTTCAAAGGTTCTGCGGAATTCATTGCCGTGCATGGCTGAGGAGGCCAAGTTATTGAGTTGTTTGTAAAACACAGATTGAAAGGTTCCTAATTACTGAGGGCATCAAAGGTTACGGGGAGAGGACAGGAGAATGGGGTTGAGAGGGATGATAAATCAGCCATGATTGAAAGGGGCAGTAGAGTCGATGGACTGAATGGCCTAATTCTGCTCCTGTGTCATGTGTTCTGGACCTCATCTCATCTACTTCCTGTACTCTGCTCTCAGCCTTTCTCCTACTGGACAGAACACTGTGTTCCTATGGTTCTTGGCCTTTCCCCTCACCAGCCTCCACGTTCATTCGATGACCCTTCTCAATTTCTGCCACCGTCGGTGAGATTCTACCGCCAGACTACTTTCCCCTCTCTTCACTTCTCAGTGTTTCTGAGGGACCATTCTCTCCAAGGTGCCCTAGTCTACCCTTCTTGCTCACCATCAAGTTCCTGCCCTCTAACACTTTCCTATACAACTGCAGCAGAACCAGTCAGGTCCTTGTACCTCCTGCCTTCCAGTGATCCACATGGATATGTAAAATCCAACACTTCTAGGTTCTTTTTTGACTTTAGCAGAGCGAGGCAGAAGTAATCAGGTCCAGGTATCCTATTTAATGTTCTCCCCATGACCATGTGATGCACCATCAATAACTCACACTGAGACGTAAGGCGAGATATCGGCTTTTATTGACTGGAAGAAGGAACCAGGAGTGAGTGTCCATCATACTATGTCCTGGAGGCTGAGGCCGAGCGTCAGGCCTCAGATCGCCTTTATACAGGGGCCTGTGGGAGGAGCCACAGGAGCAGTCAGCAGGGGCGTGTCCAGACAGGCACATAGTTCACCACACCATGCAAGATGCTCTGGTTTCCTCGCACATTCCGAGGATGTGGCCACATGGGTGTTATGGGCTCTTTGGGCTGGAAGGGTTTGCTGCCGTGCTGTGTCTCCGAGTAAGTATTTAGTATGGCTGTAGGTGATCTGCTTGGAAGTGGGGCCTTTGTACTGAGTGAGCTTGTTAACTATATTTGCACACACAACCTCAGAGGGTACATTTAAAGCAATTATTTTTAAAAGGCTAATCTGGTTCTATAGTATCGCTTCCACTTTATTTTTGCCCTTTTTTAAAAAAATGTTCAATCATGAATGGTGCCTTTGAGTCAATGCAAGGAAGCACTCTGATGGTACTTTTCCATTTTAAGACTTTAAACATGAGAAAAGAGCGGCTAAAAGCACTAACCTGCAAACATATGAACGAGAAGCAGGAGTAGGCCTCTCAGCCCCTTGAGCCTGCTCTCCGTTTAATAAGATCATGGGCAATCTGATTATAACCTCACCACACACACTCATCTACCCAAGGTAATCTTTTACCACCTTGCTTATCCAGAAAAAGCCTGCTTCTGCCTTCAGAATATGCAGTGACTATTGCCACCACCTTTTGAGGAAGAGAGTTCCAGATACCCCCCCCCCCCCACTGTTTAAACTAGCTATCACATAATTCTAGATTCTGACACGAGAAAACATAAAATCTCCACATCTATGTTGTCAAGACACGTCAGGATCTTGTATGTTTCAATCAAGGCCTTACTTCAAACCTCCACTTTATCCAAGCTTAGCCTGTCCATCCTTTTCTCATAACCTACCCATTCCAGGTGCTAGTGTTGTAATCCTTCTCTAAATTGCTTCTTTACCATTAGTTTCTTTTACTCAGGGAAATGAATATTTGCACAATGAGGAGCTCTTGGAGGATATGAATGCTACAGCACAGTACAGGTTGTTCGGCCCATAATAGTATGCTGACCTTATTATTTACTCTAAGATCAATCTAACCCTTCCCTCCTACATAACCCTCCATTTTTCTATCATCCATTTGCCTACCTAACCTGCCTTTGCTACCACCCCTGCCAGGGCGTTCCTCACTACCATCTCTCTCTGTGTATTCAATACTGTACAAAGAAGTTACTTGGCTGCACTTAAATGTATTTGTTGACAGATTTTAAATGCACATGCCCATGTGCTGCATTTCTTACTGTAATTAATCCCATGGCCAAGATACAAGTCTCTTTTCCCTCTAAGATATTGAAATGATCCAATAAGCTGTTCAGGGGTTGCTTGTTTTGTGTAGATTTCCTCCTCTTGAGATTATTTTTTGAACTTTTTAGGAAAGAAGAGGCTAAAGTTCAAATCGCTCAAGAAGCTGTTTGTCAAAAAGAAGAAAAAGGAATTGGTAACCCAGTCAAAGAGCAGCCTGAAGCAAAGTCAATCAACAAGTGATGTTACTGGCCCAGAATTACGGGCTCCAGATCCTGACTCTGAGGATGAGCAAAGGTAGGAATCCTGGAGAGCTGCTTCTGTGCTTTACCTCCTCATAAATCATTTTTATATCTCCTGGTATTGATTTCCATTTGTGTTGACGGTACACGTTAATAATTTATTTAAATGTTTGAGAAAACAATACCACAATGTCTGCTCCACTGTGCCTTAGTTTTGGCAACAAGCCTGATAGACTGTAAGTGGATTCTGCATAACAAATTTCTTTTTTTTTGTGCTAAGCTCAATAGGCTCACCAGTTATCTTTATCTCTCTGTCATTTTACAGAAAAGAAATGCTAGATACACTGAGGTATGAAAATAACAGATAGGAACAGAATTTGGCCATTTGGCCCACAATCATGACTGATCTTTATCCCTCTCAACACTGGTGTCCTACCTTCTCCCCATAATCTTTGGCACCCTTACTAATCAAAAACCTATCAATCTCCACTTTAAATATACCTACTGCAATCTATGGCAAATGAATTTCACAGATTCAGTGAATCTCTGGCTAAAGAGATTCTTCCTCATCCTTGTTCTAAAGAGACGTCCCTTTATTGAGGATGTGCCTTTGGGTCCTGGGCTCGCTCACTATAGGAAACTTCCTCTCACGTTAACTCTATCTAGGCCTTTCAATATTCAATAGGTTTCAATGCAATTGCCCCCTCGTTCTTCTTGACTCCAACAAGTACAAGCCCAGCGCCATCAAACACTCATACACTAACTCTTTAAATATTGATTGAGAATTTTCTGAAAATGTGGTTTGTATGTAAGTTGATTATTTTTGGACGTTTATTTTCTTTCACAAGCTGTTACTGATATAATTTCTCCAAGGTACAGCTCATTTTACAAATTGTTTGTTAAATAGTCTGCCATCTTCCCCACACAAATTGCATCTGAAGGCACTCAGTCAATGATCAGACATTGATTTGTACATTATCATTATGCAGTAATAAAAATTGTCTTTTAAATTTTATTGGTTTGACTTCTTGCTTACTTGCTCATGAGAACAATTCAAGCAAAACTTAATGAGATTTAAATGGCTCTCAGCAATTTCGTTCAGATTTGCTACAAAGAGGAATGTTGATCATAAAAATATAATTTAAAACTGCTAGATATTACCAGGGTTGGAGAAAAATTAGTTAAAAGGAGTGTTGGTTTGACTGGGATTGTTTTCTTTGGATCAAAGGAGGCGGGGGAATATTTAATGCATTAATATTACATAAGCACCTTAGGGAGGTCAGCAAGAAGGGGTGCAACACATAAGATGCTGGAGGAACTCTGCAGGTCAAGCAGCACATAAGAAAAGGAATAAGAGCTGAGACTTTGGGCCAAGACCCTTCATCAGGGCTCAAGTCTTCTCCATAGATGCTGCCTGACCTGCTGAGTTCTTCCAGTGTCTCATGTGTGTTCCTCTGGATTTGCAGCATCTGCAGAATCTCTTATGTTAACAATAAGAAGGGGAAGCTGATCTTAATGTGATTAGCAGAAGGCGAGTTGAGAAGTTTCTGACTTGATGTGCTGGTGGAAAAAGGAAACCTAAAGGCATTAAAAAAAAGCACCAGGATGAGCATATGTTGCCATAACCTGCCAGGATACAGGTCAGGAACTGGGAAGCAACATTACCTCTCACAAACATGAGAAAATCTGCAGATACTGGAAATCTGAAGCAACACACACAAAATGCAGGAGGAACTTAGCAGGTCAGGCAGCATCTGTGGAAAAGAATAAACAGTCGACATTTCAGGCTGAAACCCAAGTAGCTTTTGTTGGTTTCTAAGGACTTAATGAATGGAATGACCTCTGCTGTGAAGTTCCTCTGATTATAGGTTCGAGGAATGGGCCCCATCTCTGTATAACATCAACGGGTTAAACTCAGTTAGCCTTTGGTCCTTTTTTCAGTCTTTACCCTCTCACTTTAAGCCTTGCCCTCTACATAGAACAGTACAGCACAGGAACAGAGCCTTCAAACTACCATGCTATGCTTATCTAATTAAGCTATTGACACCTAATTAAAGTAATTCCTTCTGTCTGCATGATCCACATTGCTCCATTCTCTGCTCATTCATGTGCTTATTTAGTGCCTCTAAATGCTTCCCCCATCACCACCTCTGTCAGCTCAATACAGACACTCCCTCCCCAACTCCTGTGTAAAACAAAACAAAATTGTCCACACATCCTCTTTGAACTTTTCCTCCACTCACCTTAAATGCAAACCCTCCAGTATTAGACATTTCGATGGGTAAGAGATAATAGATGTCTTCTCTCTCCCTCTCCCTCCCCCCTCCGCCTGTCATAATTTTATAAACTATGGAATCTCCTCTCAGCCACTGACAATACGGAGAAAACAACTTAAGTTTGACCGACCTCACTGTATTGCACATTACCTTTAATACAGGCAACATCCTGGTAAAATGCCACTTCAGGGAATCAACATGCTTCCTACAAGGGTGTGTCCACCATTGAATACGGAGTTTAAAAAACTGTAACACCGCTTTCTAACTCTTGAACTCAGTGCCTTGACTAATAAAGGCAACTTTACCAAATGCCTTCCTTTAACAGCCTATCAACTTGCATGCTCATTTTTAGAGAGGTGTGGACGTGGATGTTAAAGTACAGAGGGACCCACTAATAACGGTCTTGCCATTAACTTTCCCTTTACTCTTGACCTGCCAAAGTTCAACACATACTTGGCTGAATTAAACTCCATCTGCCATTTCTCTGCCCCGTCTCTCTGCAATTGATTGATACCTCATTGTATCTTTTCGCAGTCTTCTAACTATCCACAATGTCACCAGTCATATCATGTGCAAACTCATCTAAGTTATTAACACAAACAGCTTTAGTTCTTTAGTTTTGATTCTCTAGGTAAAGGTCTTTGAATTCATCCCATCTCTGCACCTGATTTTATAAAGTTACCCTTCAATTTCCTGTATGGGAAGGGATAAAGTCCTCGCCTGCCTGAACTCTTTCTATAACTCAGCCCTTTGAGACCTGGCAACACTTTGTCAAAAGAGATTGTTTGGGAGGCATTGCTAATACTTGGCCAAAGGCCAGAGCAGAAAAATGCCTGTACAATTGTGCAGGTTCAGATAAAGCAGTTTCACATATACATTCTTGTGCCAAGAATATACTTCAATAATATTGGAGAAATGTAATGCTGGATATTTGTGTAACTATTCATTGCATAACATATATTCTGTTTGTTTAAAAATTTACATGATATCATTGCAGATTCCATCTTTCTTTAACGTATGCTTAAAGGGAGAGAAGCCAATATTTCCAAATATTTGCTATTGATGTAACAAGAGCCCATCAAGTCTATGCTTGCCGAGCAATCCCATTTCCATACGACCATAACATATAGAAACAGAATTAGGCCATTTGGCTCATTAATATTTCCCTGTAGTCAATTTTCCCTCTGCCCTGCTATCCCCTACACTTGGATCCTTTACAATAGCTAATTAGCCTGTGAACCCACACCTCTCTGGGGTGTGGGAGGAAACTGCAGTACCTCAAGAAGGGGCACAGGATTGGGGAAAATGTGCCAACTCCATGCACTACAAACCAAATCGTTAGTGGATACCCCAATTAATAAAAATTAAAAGAGTAACCTTCATTGAAGGGATGATGGATCCACGTATCTCTCTGTCATTCTAATACATTTGAATGTTTGGAGTGAGCTGTGGAGTAATTCTGGAGCACTCTGCTCAGGGCTGTACAGTGAAGGAAAGTAAAAGCTGAGCTATTTTTGGATAAATAGGTTAATTTATCAGCGTTAAACCTGGATCATTGACATTGAGGCTGCAGCTCTGCGGCCATATATCAATGCACTGCAGTTCCACAAATGTTCTAGCACCTTAGTGTACAATGAAAGCAACCAGAGTGATTTTATAGTGACTGCACTTGGCTGTAGTGTCCCTGCGTCATGGGAACTGCCAGTCTACAACAGAAGATTGAAAGGGCTTATCTCCAGGCACAAGGACAGCTTCTATCCCGCTAAATGGACCTCTTGTACGATTACAGGTGAATTCTTGACCTCACAGTCCACCTCATCATGGCGTTTGCAGCTTATTTTTCCTTGCACTGCACTTTCTTGGTAACTGTATCACCACATTTTTGTTGCTTTTGTTTTGAAATTATCTGTATGGGTGGCGTGCAAAACGCAGCTCTTCACTGTACCTTGGACAATATCAGACCAATTATCAATATATCCCCAAGAGGAAACACAATGCTTCTAATTTTTATCTTTTTCTTTCAGAGGAAAATCACAAAAATTGTAATTTAATTTTAGAAGACATGGGAGCAGAATGGGACCATTTGACCCATTGAGTCTGCTCCACTATTCCATCATGACTGATTTATTTTTCATCTCAACCCCATTCTCCCGCCATCTTCCCGTAACCTTTGACCTTCTTTTCATCCTGGTGCAAACTGCAGCACGAAGGGCAGAGTGTGAGCACTTCCTGGACTTGTGCTGATATTTATTTTCAAGTATGATCATTATTTTCAAACAGGTTCAATATTACTTTATGGTAAATTTAAGATGGTCACTGTAGGCTCAGCTTGCTGGGAACTTCGAGAAGGTGGATTGTACTTTAACACAACAAAATGTAATTGGAATTAACAGAAGCTGAGTGAAAAACTTTGTCTCATTTTGGGAATGATTTGTCATATTGGGAAAGATGCTAACTGATGGAATCAACAATTACTGAATGATTGTTTATCTAAGATAACAGCAGTCCTTAGAGATCTTTCTGGCATTCTATTAGTTGCAGAACTTGCTGTGCATGACTTGTCCTATTCACAACTCCTGAGGTGGCTGGGCTTCCTTGAGAGAGTAATTAAACACCTGCAAAGGCGACCTCCGATATCCTTTGGCTGTGCTGCAAGATTGAATAGCTTCCCTCTTCAGGTCGCAGGGTACAGTTCTGGCTCTGTCGAGAGTCATAACTAGACCATTTGAAGCCAACAGAACCAAACGGAACCAGAAACATTTTCATAATTTGTATTAGCTTGTCCTTTTTTGCACGATGCTCTTTCTACACGTTAAGGAAATCGTACCATTCCCATTATCAATTTCCCTGAGATTTCATTTTCCTAGCATACTTCTCAGTTTACTTTCCTCAGATTTATTCATTGAAATTTTTTTGTGTTATGTAATTCTTTAGTGATATCATTATTTAATGAGGCCGCTTTCCCGTAATACTCTACAGCTTCAGGGGCAACCCAATATGTTGGTAATGGAACAAATTATATCAGTGTGACATTGTTGACTCTTTCAGTACTATGGCATATGTTCTGCAGTTTTGTTTGTTTCCTCTTCTAGTGCTCATAGAAATGTCATGGGAACTCGAGCGCTGTCACACGACAGCATCTTCATCCCAGACACATCTGGGCAACCAGCTGTTCAGCCTGCGCGAGTGTTTTCTCAGGAGAGCATATCTGCACCTATCAGAGCTTTACAGGTAATGAACATGTAATATCCATGTGCTAATGTGCATTATTGTCATCTGCTTGCTAAATGCCATTTAATGTTTTTTTTTAACTCTCCCAGTGGGCATAATCCATGTGCTAGTTGGAACAGTAAGGTTTACTGCTTTTCAAAAGGCAACCAGGAAGAACCTGAAGCCGTCCTTTCCTGGTGTCCTTACTGCTGGAAAAGTGAGGGCTAATAACGAGTAAATAGCGATGTGGGATTGTGTTAATGTGACAGCAGGGATCTGCAGGCGCAGCCTAGAAGTAGGGATGTGGAATGCAGCAGCAACAACGACATCCAAGATTCAAGAACTTTATTAATTACGTTATAGCTTGCACACTTTATTGCAATAGAAAATTGGATTTGCTGTAGGACCTGAGGTTAATTATTCTGTCTGATATTACCTGTCGCCACCATTCTGTTATTAAAATGTAGTTTTATCGGTAATCTTGTCAACTGAGAATGTAAAAGCTGCACCAGATACATGCTTAGGTAGATCAGCTTTGACCGAGATCAGCTACCATCACCCCTTGTTCCACGTTCAACCCACCACTGTCTGTGTAAAGAACTTGTCTCTGACTTCTCCCTCATACTTTCCTCTAGTTGCCTTAGCATTATACTCTCTGGTGTACCAGCTTTTTTCAAAAATAAACCATCTGTTATTTCAAACACCAATTCGATATGGCCTTTCATTTCCAAATGCGTTTTTGATCAGAAGTTCTTGGACAGTGACAGTTTGGAGGAGTGAGTTTATTGTGTGAATTGAGGGAAATGGCCCACATTACTAACAGTTTCCACAAGGCTGGTTTGAGCAATACTGTGCATTGTTAGTAAGCTGTGTGAAGGTATAATCTTGTATCTAGCACTTTTGGTAAAAATGCTGCGTTTTTTTTTACCATCCACACAATCAGAGCACTGCATGTCAAGATTCCAGGTTGTTTAGTGCCGTGCATCAGCACACAAATGTAGAGGAGAACAAAATGATTGTTACTCCGCATCCAGTGCATCATTAAAAACCACAAGAAGTGTAAAGAACACTATAAACAAAAAAAAACAATAAATATGGATATAAAAGCAATCCTGTTAAGCACAAAGTACAAGTAACTGTTTTAAGCATAGATGGATTGTATGTACATGAAGTGACATTTGGTGGTGTATTTGTAGTGGTGGTGGGGGGTGGTGGTTGTGTGATTGGAGGGAGCTGTTGACAGCTTGGGGGAATTCACTTCTTTTGTGTTTGGTGGTCCTGGCATGGACGCAGCGTAGCTTCTTCATGGGAGGGGGACAAACAATCCGTAAGCAGTGTGGGTCAGATCGTTCATGTTAGGGGCCTTTTTTCCAACTACCTTTCTGTATGCCTGTCATCGATGGTGGGCAGACTAGTGTGGGTAACACGTTGGGCAGTTTTAACTAACCGTTGCAGAGCCCTGCTGCCCGCTACAGTGCAGTTTCTGTACCCCACAGTGATGCAGCATGTTAGGATGCTTGCAAATGCCCATCTCATTAGTTATTTGTTTAGCGGTACAGTGTAGAACAGACCCTTCTGGCCTAATGAGCTGCACGGGCCAACAACCCTAGTCTAGTCACAATACCAATTAACCTACTGACTGGTATGTCTTTGGACTGTGGGAGGAAACTGGGTTATCCAAAGGCAATCCATGTGGTCACTGAGAGGACATACAAGCTCCGAACTCTGACGCCCTGAGCTGTAATAACATTGTGCTAACCACTAGGCTAACATTGCGCCTCTGCAGAAGGTTGTGAGTATCGACGTGCCAGGTGATTGGCCAGCAGTGGAGTAAGCCTGAGCAAACAGGGCTGGGATTATTATGTCAATGTTAATCCTTATCACACTAGACCTGTTTGCCAGTAATGCCGCCCTTGTGTTCCTGCATTATTGTTCAGCTACAAAGCAAAAGGAGCGAACATTGAAGCAAAGCCAGGAGAAAGAAAAGCTCGATCTTTTGCCCTACTTTAAGAACAAGTGCATCACTGCAATTATTATTTGTCATTGTCCCTATTGACAATGTTCCTTTTGACAACATTTCTCAGTAAGTTAACTTACGAAATGCTTGCCTCCTGGGAATGTGCTATTGACAGAGGCAGGTGTTCCTTTCACATCTCTTCTGTGGATAAAGGGGCTGAGGCACCGAGTAAGATTAATTATTTAAATTGAAGTTTTAATTAGGATGCAAGGGGATGTACCAAATGTTTAATTTATGTCAAGTAATGAAGCAAAAATGTTAATAACTCACTAAGTATTTAGTCACAATCTGAAAATGGCCACAACAAAGGCACATCTGGTACTTTGACCACAGTGTTTGCCAGGGCAAGTTCAAGTTTATTGTCATTCAACTGTCCACGTGTACAGCCAAACAAAGCAACATTCCTTAAGGACCATGGTGCGAAACACAGCACATAGATCACACACAGCACATAAAGTCATATTCACAGATTAAGAAGAAGTATTCAGTAGGTATACAAGTTGACATACCTCACCATGCAGAAGTCTTAGTCACATATATATAGCTAGGGTGCCTAAGACCTTTGGCACAGTGCTGTCCTTGTCAACAGGGTAATTTTAAGTAATAAAGAACTTGGCTGAAATTATGACCATAACAGTAAAAGATTACTTAAGCTTGACAGGACTCGACCTTCAGTAAAGTGTGCACTTCAAATCAGCCAATCTGGAGAGGCAGAGAGCGAGAAGTACTCATCATGAAGCTTGTATGTGAACTTTTGTCTGTTCATAGTAAGCCACAGATCTGAAACTTTACCTAATAGCACAGAACTAACAGATGAAAACTGTTAATTCAAGAGTATTTTGAACCCACTGACAACAGATCTCGGCAGTATATAGTGGTAAACTAAAGGTCCTTCACTGTATCAAAATTATGTCGTTACTATCATTTTTGTTTCGGTGCTTGGGTGCTTTTGATTTGCCTTTTAGCTGGATCGGGGCAACAATGTGGATCGAATGGCCTGTTCCTGTGCTGTACTCTCCTATGTTCTTATAATTCATCTAATAAAAGCAGATCGATATCTTGGAAGATTTAGGTATATCACCAAAAACAAACTTAAATCCACCTAGTTCAGGGTGGCCAGTGCCATCCCACCCAGTGCCTATCCTGCAATATCTCTTAAGGGTGGCATGGTAGTGTAATGGTTAGCACATCGCCTCACGGCACAACTGATCAGGGTTTCATTCTGGCTGTTGTCTGTAAGGCAGGGGTCATCAACCTTTTTTGCACCACAGACCGGTTTAATATTGCCAATATTCTTACGGACCGGCCGACGGGGGCGGGGTGTGGGGTGTGTTGTTAATCATGACCAGAATATAGGTGATAAGTCAACTATAAGTCCCTTATAAGTGACTAATACACTCAATTAAGTTTCTAAAAGGGACTATCTAACGAATTTAATATTAAACACACAGCGCATATTTTCCTCGTATGAATGTAGTGATAAGTCACTTACAAGTCAATAGCATCATAACATTTTAAGTAACGTTTGGATATTAAACACACATCGCATATTTTCCTTGTATGAACATATAAAATCATTGCAACACACCAGTGAGAGGACAAGGTAAGGGCCAGAGGTCCCCGTATCGGGGCCGCGGTGGCTGCAGTCTGGAGAGAGTGACCGACCGAGCGAGGAGTGTGACAGGACGCATTCCCCCCCCCCCCCCTTGTGGATTGGTAGGATCTATCGGCCGACAAAAGTTTGGCTCGAGGGATGACTTTCAGTAGATCGCAGCGAGGTAGCTGCTCTGCTACTTACGAAACCCTGAGCCTGAATTAGGTCATCTGCGAATATTTCAGCACTGGGTTCCCCATGAACATTCGGAGTGGTAAACAGGTTTAGAGGCGGCGCCCATCTGTCCACGCTCCTGGCCAGTAGCATCGGCACTTCTCGCCGGCCTCACGAGGTGGCCGGTTACCCGAGGCCAACCAGTGATCCCTGGTGCTAGGGTATCACTGCGTTTAGGCGACTGATGACCTCAAGTGGGTAATGACCTCGTGTGCCTTCAAGTTCAACAGTGGGCGGACAGGGTATGAGGAAAGGTGCAGCTGATTCATATAGTTTCATATCGCCAAATCAGATCGTTTCCTTGCGGCCCGGTAGCACATGCTTTGCGGCCCGGTGGTTGGGGACCCTGTGACTGCGTGAGTTTCCTCTGGGTATTCCGGTTCTACCCACATTACAAAGACATGCGAGTTTGTAATTTGTGGACATGCTATGTTGGCACAGGAAGCAAAGCGACACTTGCCGGCTACCACCGGCGCATCCTCAAACTGTGTTGGTCATTGATACAAACGACATTTTCAGTGTATGTTTCGATGTACATGAGACAAGTAATACTAATGCTTTTAGAAAGATTTTTTATAAAAGAAGTCTCAAAGAGCACAGCCACATGTTTACACTAGTCAAAATGACTGTGCAAACCTGTACATGGATGTCAGAATATTTGAAAGGATATTGAATAAACTTCCATGTTGACAGGGTTCTTGTACGCTGCAGTCAGCAAACACCTGTTTGGAGAGATGTTTTAGCAGCGGTTTGTGCAGTGAACTGAATTATCTTCTGAGCCAAGTTCTCAATAAAATAGTTACCACCCCATCCTACAGAAAGTAAATTGGTTGCTGGAGGAATTTGTTAAAGATGCACTGTGTGAAGTCCTACCCAGTTCACTCCCCGCACCACTTCTGCCAGCTCCTTGCCTGCCCCTTCTCCACTCCAGCTGCTGCCCCATCTCGTTCTGCTCCTACCTTAGCTCAAAGTGAAATTTCCCGAGCATACTATTATTGTTTCAAAGTGTAGTCCATAGGATACAGGAACATAATTAGGACATTCTACCCATCAAGCCTGTTCTGCCATTCGATTATGACTGACATATCTTCATAACTGCCCACCTATAGATCTGGTAACCAGAGAGAATGATCAAACCAAGACTCTAAATTCCTTTATTTCACTCCCATGAACTTTCTGTGATTCTGACTGCTGTTGATCCAGTAACTGATGGTAACTATGGCAATGGTGTTCGTGGAAACTGTTTACTGTGAGCAGTTTTAATTAATGAACAATTGGATGCAGCCAGTGAAAAGGTGCATGTAAGAAGGCTGAAATCATAACAATTGGCCAGACTGCTGATGATCGTAATATCTAATTCCAAAATGTTTTATGTTTGTTACAGTTAAAGGTACAGCAAAATATTAAACTGGGACCACCTCCGAAGTCGACACCAGCAAAGAGGATAGAAGATACTGGTGCTAGTTCTGAAGATGATGGATTGCCCAGGAGTCCTCCAGAAAGCTCCCCTATCCATGAAGCTTTAGCACGTAGCCAATTAGCCAAGGTACTGGGCTCTCAGTCAAATCAGAGTAAAACCAGCTATTGCAATAGTCAGCCATGTGCAGAAGTGATAACACAATCCAGGACACCCAGTATGAAATGAGACTTTCAAGGAACATGTCTCAAAAAATCAAATGCTATATTTCCTGTTCTGAAGTCCTGGTCGTAGACCCTCCACTGTATCACAGTGTCTAATTGTGGCAGATTGGAAGTACATCCCATTAAGGAGATGTGGTGCTCATTTACAGTTTAAACAATGGTGTAAAACTGAGTAATTTCAGGTCATGGTCCAGTACCTCTCATTGATAGTTTTCCTTTTACAGCATTAGTAGAAGTATGTATCAGATGGCTTATGTGTTAATTTTCATTCTATCATCCAAATCAGAATTCTCTCACACCTTTAGGAATGGAGAGTGGAGAATGCCATTTAGGAAGGATGTGAATGCATTGCAAACAGTTCAGAGGTCACTTTCTAGGGTTGATAGCGGGAATGAGTGGGTTGTCCTAGGAGAGGTCCAGACTTGTACCTGTTGAAGTTTAAAAGAGTGAGCAGGGACTTGATTGCAATATGCAAGATCCTGAGAGGTCTCAACAGGGTGGAGAGGATATTTCACCCTGTGGAAGAATCTAAACTTTGGCCATTGCTTAAAAGTGAGAGGTCACCCTTTTAAGATATAGATGAGGCATTTGTTTCACTCTGAGAGTCTTTAATTGTTAAACAGCCATTAGAAGCCAAGTGTGTCTATTTTTAAGGTGTCAAGGATGTGAAAGATCACCATGGATCAGTAGGACTCTGATGTTTTAGTCAGCCACGATCTTACTGAATAGTAGCGCAGATAGGAGCGGCTGAATGACCTTCTCTAGCTTATTTTTACATTTATTCATATCTTTATAAATTTACAAAAAAAAGCTCATTATCCGTTCACCCTGCAGGTCACGTATTCCTTTGTCCCATCTTTTACTTAATTCCATTTCATTTTCATCAAGCACTTTTATTTCTTTCCCCAGACATTGTCTTGGCATTTATTTACATGTTTAGCATGATCAGTTGTTTCCCAATATTGCATAAGACTATCATTCTTGGCTAGTGAGTTGCAAAGTTGCACTGACTTGATTTCCATGTATTAATAAGTTGTCAACTCAGGAAACCGGCAAATAGCTCGCCCTCTGTGTTTTGGGGAAACTAAAGATAAATTTCTGAATACCATGAAACAAATTTTGGGGAAAGATTGTCAAACTAAATTCAAATTATCTGAGCAACCCATATTAGAATTTTCATTACACAGGTAATTTGGTTACACAGACATAATAATGTACAGGCATGTCTGCTATAATATATTTGTAACTTCCTAAGAAACTTCATGTAATAGAAAGTCTCATTATGAGCAAACAGGCTTCAAAGTGTAGATTTAAACTAGTTTACCTGAGTGCAAGTGCACTATGACCATTGTAGCCCATGTGATGTGAATAGTGCTCCTAGTCTATTAATCACTTGGTAACCGAGTCACTTTATAGCAGAACTGCCTGTACTGATCAATTTATATTGAGCAACTTTACCCATTAATGACAGTCCCTGTTCCAAGTTGGCACTTAGTCTTGGTACTGTTATCAGGTGCTGTCTTAATTGACTCTTCCCATCTCCTCAATGGCTGGTCTGTGCAGCAAATTAATCCCCATTATCACAGAACATAGAATAAGCACTGCCTGTTAAAAGAGACCATAAGACATGGAGCAAAATTAGGCCACTTAGCCCATTGAGGCTGATTTATTATCATGGCTGATTTATTATCCCTCTCAATCCCATTGTCCTGCCTTCTCCCCAGAACCTTTGATGACCCAACTAATCAAGAATCTATCAACTCTGCTTTAAATATAATTAATATGTTGGCCTCCACATCTGTCTGTGGTAATGAATTCCACAGATTCACCACCCTCTGGCTAAAGGAATTCCTCCTCATCTCTTTTCTAAATGTACACCCCTTTATTCTGAGGCTGTGCCTTCTGGTTCTAGACTCAATGACTATAAGAAACATCCTCTCCACATTCCTCTATCCAGGCCTTTCAATATTCTATTTGTTTCAAAGGGATCACCCCTCATTCTACTAAACTCCGAAGCATACATAGAAACATAGAAAACCTACAGCACAATAAAGGCCCTTTGGCCCACAAAGTTGTGCTGAACACATCCCTACCTTAGAAATTACTAGGTTCACCTATAGCCCTCTATTTTACTAAGCACCATGTACCTATCTAAAAGCCTCTTAAAAGACCTTATCGTATTCACCTCCACCACCATTGCTGGCAGCCCATTCCATGCACTCACCACTCTCCGAGTAAAAAAACTTACCCCTGACATCTCCTCTGTGCCTACTCCCCAGCACCTTAAACCTGTGTCCTCTTGTGGCAACCATTTCAGCCCTGGGAAAAAGCCTCTGACTATCCACATGATCAATGTCTCTCATCATCTTAAACACCTCTATCAGGTAACCTCTCATTCTCCTTCGCTCCAAGGAGAAAAGGCCGAGTTCACTCAATCTATTCTCATAAGGCATGCTCCCCAATCCAGGCAACATCCTTTTAAATCTCCTCTGCACCCTTTCTATGGCTTCCACATCCTTCCTGTAGTGAGGTGACCAGAACTGAGCACAGTACTCCAAGTGGGGCCTGTCCAGGGTCCTATATAGCTGTAACATTACCTCTTGGCTCCTAAATTCAATTCCACGATTGATGAAGGCCAATACACCGTATGCCTTCTTAACCACAGAGTCAACCTGCGCAACTGCTTTGGGTGTCCTATGGACTCGGACCCCAAAATCCCTCTAATCCTCCACACTGCCAAGAGTCTTACCATTAATACTATATTTTGCCATCATATTTGACCTACCAAAATGAACCACCTCACTTATCTGGGTTGAACTCCACCTGCCACTTCTCAGCCCAGGTTTGCATCCTAACAATTTCCTGCTGTACCCTCTGACAGCCCTCCACACTATCCACAACACCTCCAACCTTTGTGTCATCAGCAAACTTACTAACCCATCCCTCCACTTCCTCATCCAGGTCATTTATAAAAATAGCTAAGAGTAAGGGTCCCAGAACAGATCCCTGAGGCACACCACTGGTCACAGACCTCCATGCAGAATATGACCTGTTTATAACCACCTCTTGCCTTCTGTGGGCAAGCCAATTCTGGATCCACAAAGCAATGTCCCCTTGGATCCCATGCCTCCTTACTTTCTCAATAAGCCTTGCATGGGGTACTTTATCAAATACCTTGCTGAAATCCATATACACTACTTCTACTGCTTATACCCCCCACCAACAGCTCTAGCAAAATTACCCCCAGGGATATTAATACCTCTTGGGTTCAAGTGTAACTTGTCCTTTTTGTATAGGCTATACACTCCCCAGAAGAAATCCCAGTGATCCAGAAATCTGAACCCCTGTGTCCTGCACCAGTTCCTCAGCCAGATCATCCTATTATTACCCTCACTGGTGTGTGGCACAGACAGTGTTCAGATTACTATCCTGGATGTCCTGCTTTTCAGCTTTCTACCTAACTCTCTCTATTCTGCCTTCCCTCTTACTACCTAAGTCATTAGTACCAATATGTGCCACAACTTCTGGCAACTCGCTCTCCTGCTTTAGAAAACTATGGGCACTACCTGAGACATCCCTGACCCTGGCACCGGAGAGGCAGCGTACCATCCGGATGCCTCTTTCATGTTCACTGAATTTCCTGTCTGCCCCTCTAATGGACTTTTTAATTTGCAGTTTCTTAACAGTACCCACAAAGATTCTACATCTTCCAATCCTATGTTATCTGTCTGTAGGGACTTGATTTCATTTTTACCAACAGAGCCACCCCATCCCCTCTGCCTGCCTGCCTGTCCTTTCAATACAATGTGTATCTTCGAATATTAAGCTCCCAACTATGATTATCTTTCAGTCACGACTCACCTGCCAATCTCTAACTGCGCTACAGGATCATCTATCTTATTCTGTAAACTGTGTGCATTCAGATATAACACCTTCAGTCCAGTATTCATCACCTTTTTTTAATTTCCCCCCCAAGTTACACTTTATTTCTTACCACTAAGTGCAATTTTGCCCTGTCATCTGCCTGTCCTTCCTTACAGTCTCAGTACATACTGCATCCACTTGTATACCAACTGCCCCAATCATAACCCTAACACTTCAGTTCCTATCCCCTGTGAAATTAGTTTAAACTTCCCCCAACAGCTCTAACAAAACTGCCTGTAAGGATATTGCCCCCCCCCCCCGAGGTCAGGGGTAATTGTCCTTTTTGTACAGGTCACACTTTCCCCAGAAGAGATCCAGATATCTGAAACCCTGCCCTTTCCACCAATTCCTTGGCCCTGTATTCACCTGCTAGATTATCCTGTTATTATCCTCACTGGTGTGTGGCACAGGCAGCAATCCAGAGATTACTACCCTAAAGGTCCTGCTTTTCAACTTTGTACCTAAATCCCTATACACATTCTTCATAATCTCCTACCTGTGTCGTTGATACCAATATGTACCATGACTTCTGGCTACTCACTCTCCCCCTTTAGACTGCTGATCTAAGTCGTCCCTGACCCTGGTGGCTGGGAATCAAAATACCATCAGGGTTTCTTTCTCATGTCCACAGAATCTCTTATCTGCTCGTCTAACTACAGTCGGCCCTCCTTATCCGCGGATTCTGCAGGCACGGATTCAACTAACTGCGGGTTGGGAAAACCTGGAAGTTCTCTCTCCAGCACTTGTTGTTCGAACATGTACAGACTATTTTTCTTGTTATTATTCCCTAAACAAAACAGTATAACAATTATTTACATAGCATTTGCATTGTATTAGGTATTATAATTAGCTTAGAGATGATTTAAAAGTACAGGCAGTCCCTGGGTTGTGAATGAGTTCCATTCCTGAGTCCGTCTTTAAGTCAGATTTGAAGACGGAACAGATACATCCGATAAATCCAGTATTATTTAGCGTCAGTTAGTCAAACGTTTTTCTTAGTATATAGTACATATTTTACCTTTCTATTCATATAAAACACTTAAGAGACGTATATATTTCAATAATGAAACCACTTCATTGCTTAGTAATTGTAGCTTTCATCGGGCAATGCCTTTCACATGCTCCATTGAAATTGTTCCGATTGTTGACCGGCTGTAGCCTAACTCCTTTCCAATGAACGATGGCATTTCACCTCTTTCTTATTGCTTTATTACTTCCACCTTAATTTCAATCGTGATTGTGATTATTTTCATGAACAGAAACACTGCAGATTCAGAGCTGCGCCAGATCCTAATGTCCACCACACAGACCATGTTAAATAAAGTCTGGCATTCCGCTGGGTCCTAAAGACCACCACACTGAGACAGGTTAAATAAGGGACTTGAGCATCCCCGATTTTTGGTATCCACAGTGGATCTCGGAACCAATCCCCCGCGGATAAGGAGGGCTGACTGTACAAAATCCCCTATCAGTACTGCCCTCCTTCCCTTCTGAGCCATGGAGCCAGACCCCATGTCAGAGACTCGGTCATTAGGCCCTGTCCTCCCCAACAGCAGTGTCCAATATTCCAGTTATTCCCCTCAATAATAAGGATTGCCTTTGTAGTTTTCTTTGTTTGCCTTAAAAACTTAAACTGGTGATAGAGTTCCACATATTGGGAAGAACATTTAAAAAAAAAACACTAAATAAAAATGTTTGCTAGATGTTCTGCAAGCATTGGACAGTGAGAATCTTGCTTCCACATTGGTTCAAATTCTAATTGCATTTTCGTATAATTGAAACTGCTTTCTATGAGCCTTTTGAGGGCTGTAATTGCAATGACAGCAAAGATATTCTAATTTTCATTGAGAAAGTAAACTAATGTGTTTCAAAATAATTCATATTTTGTCATTGCTGTCAAAGATTTTCTGTCTGTTTGCAAGATAACAAAATGACATGACTAAGATTAGTAAAACAAAATAGTATGCACCTTATATTTACCAGATTTACTGTATTAAAAATGTGGTGTAACAATGTCAGAATAAATAGTGTAAGGTCATCCAAAAGATAAATGCTCCACTAAAGTTAAATAGTGTTCTTCACATAGTATATGATCTTCATCACCAGAAGTATAATGAACTTGAAGTTCTCCAATTTGCTAAATTACTTTATGAACCAACAGGAATGGTTTACACAAAGTACACTGCAGATACTGTGGTCAAATCAACACGTACAAACAAGCTGGATGAACTCAGCAGGTCGGGCAGCGTCCGTTGAAATGAGCAGTCAACGTTTCCGGCCGAGACCCTTCATCAGGAATAGTTTAAGCATTTTTACTGCTTTAATTTCTTGGCCAAGCAGGATGGCTTAGATTGTACAAAGTAGATTTCCATTTGAGAACTTTAAATCTAAAGGGGGCTTAAACATGAGAGCAGAGAAGTCTGCTCTAGCTCTGATCGATGTTGCACTGCACCTACCTATTATGTAAGATGATGTTCACTTCAGCTAGAAATTGTTCCAGCTGTCACTGGAAAGAATGCATTAAACTATCACTGCACAAGCTTCCAACCTGTCCCACAGATTCACTTTGCCTTTGGTAAAGGACCATCTACCATCTCTCCGTGTTCTGATCTTATAGCTTGCGATTGTTACCTCGGGTCACCCTAACTGTTTAGACAAGCACAATGTTGTCTCTTCCATCATTGTTCTACCACCTTTGTTTAACTCATTTCCACAACTATGCAAGTTTGGAATCAAACCCCTTCTTGTTCATCTTGATCTTTAAAATTTAAAATAAACTCATTGTGTACAATGTTTTTTTTAAATTTCTTTTTTAAAGGAAGTATCAGTTTGGAACTAATTTCTGTCATGCATTCTTTCTCAGTGATATCATGTTGTTAAATGTAGCAGGTTTTTTAATTTTATTCTGTAACATTTTGTCCATTTTCATTTACCATCTTTGACTGAACCTTTTCCTAATTCCATCCCACAGTACTCTGACCATTACAAGAATCATAGCTCTTTGACTTTAGGTGGGACAGGCAGCGAAGAAGAAGAGCAGGTAATCATTTGCACAACTCCCAATTTCGGGAGATCCCTCCAAAGATGACTTGGGGAAATAATTACCAGCGAACATACCTCTCAACTATCCGATTTGAATCAGAAATCCCAAGTTGTTTCCGCTTGAAAGCCATATGGAAGACTCCAAAGCAGGTAAAATTAGCCTGGTACCTTGGGCTACAGAAAACAGACTATCCATCTCATGTGCTGAATCAAATTCCACCATTTTAATGCATTGCAGCTTGCTGGTTGAGAGGTATGGTTGTGAGATTCACTTAGGTGGACAGAATGTGGTTCAAGGTAAATAACTTGCTTCAACATCAGATGAAGTTCTGGGATGACAGCTTATTACTAATCTGCTGGAAGGTAGGAACTACAAAATATATTGAGAGATTATTCTGAAATTAAGCATTGAATGATATCATTTTTAAGCTGTAATTGTTCCTCTTGAAATTGATGCTGACAACTTCTGATTATGTGATTAAACACAGGAGATTCTACAGATGCTGGGAATTCAGATAAACACTCACTGAGTATATTATCTTTGCCAGATTCCCGAGCATTTTGAGGTTGTTTTTGCCCATTGATACCAGACAACTTCCTCCCCATTTCTTTGCATAAACTCTGTAGCTTTTCTTCATTGTTTCAACTAATGGTCCCAAATGTTAAGCTTTATCTGCACGCAAAGAGGGCATGAGGGTGAATTTGTCTTCCATTGCAATTGCTAAATATGAATATGAATGTACTTGCCACCCACACGTCCTGGTCCACTGACAACTAAGTGGACAAAGATGCATTAACACCTTGCACATATTTAGCACCTGTATTGAAAGATGGATTCCTACAATTGTAGATTCAAAAATTTCCCCCAGTGCCGAGGTTTGATTCACCGTTGTCTTTCCTTATTTGTCTCAAATGGAGCCCTGAACTAGGGGAGCGACAGCTCAGAGACCCAGAAGGAACACTTAGTTTTCCCTGCTGTGATTCCATCTGTTCTTTACCAAGAGTCCCTCCTTTTGTTCTTGAATCTGTCCCAGTGCCAACAGTTGCCCTGTCCACACTCCAGTGCAGAGTGGTCTCACTCCCCTCAGCTGTGCCCTCAATTTTCTTCTCATGCTTAATGACTCAACACCGCAGGTAGCAATCCTGTTGACCTATTAATCTACTGCCTCATAAAGGAACCTTGTGAATGATTTTAGTGTTACTTTTACATTTCTATATCTCCCTATCTATATTAAACTCCCCAGTACAGAATAAAGATTCTTACTTCCACTTGGCCTCTCGTGTCACCTCCATGGTTTACAAACATTGTGGTTGACTCTTCTTTTTAAATCTTGACACCACTTTCTTAACCTAGCACTATGAAGCCTTTGCTCCATTAATATTCAAAAAAATCTTTCAGTTTGAAGTTGCACAATGATTGAGCTGTCACAACTCTCTTAAGCAACACTTTTCCAGTATTAATACATTGCAGGTTGAGAACTAACAGAGCAGGGGTTCCCGGCTTTTTTTAATGCCATAGATCGATGCCATTAAGTAACGAGTCCTGGACTCCAGGTTGGGAACCCCTGACTAAGAGTAATGGCCTTTATTTAATTTTCTCTTCGTATAATTCAGAAGCAAGTCCATAAACATGTCACTGTTCCAAGAATGTAGAGTAAACCCATTCATTGTTTGCTGCCTGCTCTCTTATCTGTTCCACCTTTTCTAAATAGTTGGTATGTTAACATTTATGTTGTTTCATTAGAATAGATGAAAGGATGGGTAGTCATGCACGGCAGGAACTGCCACAGAGACCTTTCACAAGATTTTGAAAATCTGTGTTAATCATTAATAGCCCAGATAATGAGCTCCTATGAATTTATATGTTTACTGATTTTCTACTTCAGTGGGTTACATTATGGGTTTGAACAAAGCTTCATGTCGCCATCAGCTCCCTGTCAATGAGATCATTTTCCTTTCTTGTTTATTGTACCTATTCACTCAAGGAGCTCCTACCCGAATCCCAGTGAATGCGAGCAGCCTTTGACCGTGGAAATGAATACTGTATAAGGCGTCAATCTGGTGCACTTCCTATTAATCATAATCAAACGGACAAGGCCATGAATGCCCTTAGATGTGATTTATCAGTTTAATCAGAATATAATGGGCACAGAAAGAGCCTCTAGTTCACACGACCAATTACAAGGCTTTTGCAGGCTTTATGTTTTGCCCATCAATTTCCCAACACGAAAGCCATGTACACTACCAGAACAGACATGAAACTGATTTAAAAATCCATTTAGGAGGAAAATGTTGGAAATAGCAGGTCAGCTAGCATCAGCGGCAAGAAAAAGAGCACGAATATTTCAAGTTAATAACCTTATGAAAACCAGACTTTGTGGTCTTTTTCCAGCTTCAGTTTTGTTTTCAATTTTGAGGGTTCTGCAACTCATGCTCTCAGTACTTATTTATTTATTTGCACAATTTGTCTTCTATAACATATTCATTGCCTATCAGTCTTTGTTTATGCATAGATTTCCATAATTTGTTTTGTATTTCTTAATTTTCCTGTAATTACCTGCAAGAAAATGAAACTCCGGTACTATATGGTGATGTATATGTATTTTGATAATGAATTTACTTTGACAATTCCTGCCTCTACAAGAATATTACTGTTTGATTGTTATTGCCACGAGTTTTTTCTGGTCAAATCTTATTATGTTCCCATTGCTTCAGATTGAACTGAGTTTCCAAGAGTTATGCCTGAGTACTTTAATGGGCCGAGAGTTTGGACGTTACGTTCATTTGAAACTAACTTAAAAGGTTCTAAGGTCAAATTTAATTTCAGAAAATTGTATACGATATACATCCTGAAATGCTTCCTCTTCACAAACATCCAGGAAAACAGAGGAGCACCCCAAAGAATGAATGACAGTGAAACGTGAGAACCCCAAAGTACCCCCCCTCCCGTATGTAAGCAACTTTGCCAAAAATTCACAGTAATCTGGAGCGACTGTGTGAACTGGGTTTGGCATCAGATAATATTAGCATGGTGACAAACTGGGATTACGATTAAACTGTGTATTTAGGATTTCCTAATTGAATTTGGAGTGGCATGGTAATATAGTGATCAGCTAATACTCTTACAGTGCCAGCGAGCCGGGTTCATTTCCCGCAGCCTGTAAGAAGTTTGTACAATCTCCCGTGATTGCATGAGTTTCCTCTGGGTGTTCCGGTTTCCTCCTACATTCCAAAGATGGAGTCATAGAAAAGTACAGCACAGAAACCAGCCTTTTGACCCATCTAGTCCATGCTGAACCATTTAAACTGCCTCCTCCCATCAAACTTTGCCCACATGTTCCCCTTAAACTTTTTACCTTTCACGCTTAACTCATGGTCACTAGTTGTAGTCTCCCCCAACCTCAGTGTAAAAAGCGAGGTTGCATTTACCCTATCTATACCCCACATAATTTTGTATACCTCGGTCAAATATCCCCTCGATCTTTTACGTTCCAAGCAGCCCTCACCTATTCAAGCATGCCATTTAACTCGGGTCCTCCAGTCCTGGCAACATCTTTGTAAATTTTCCCTGTAATCTTTTAACCTCTTTCCTGTGGGTAGATATCCAAAACTGCACACAATACTCCCAAATTAGGCTTCACCAATGTCTTGTACAACTTCAACATAACATCCCATCTCTTGTACTCAGTACTTTGATTTATGAAGGCCACTGTGCTGAAAGCTTTCTTTAGGACCCTATCTACCTGTGCTACCACTTCCAATGCATTCCCAGATACCTTTTCTCTACAGCACTCCTCAGCACCGTACTGCTCACTGTGCGTATCTTACCCTGGGTAATCCTACCGAAGTGGAAAACCTTGCACTTTCCTGCATTAAGTTCCATCTGCCATTTGTCTGGCAGAGGTATGGATTGGTAGGTTAATTAACCACATGAGTGCAATTGTGTGGCGTAGGCCCAGCGGGCCGGAAGAGCCTGTTAGCACCTTGTATCTCTAAATAAAATGAAGTTGCAGTTGCTGTTTAATAAAATTTTAATGACCATTAAGCCAGAAGTGAAATCAATGGGAAATACTGCTCACCGACTGGGATTTGCTAACCTGCACTCAACAAATAACCTCTCATTTATAAGTGGATATTTGGTCAAGTAGTCAACAATAAGAACTATTTAATCTTTGATCCCAGTTAAAATTACTTGTTAAGAGTTCTGTTTCTGTGATAGATCTTTGCTAATTTTTGTTAGAGTCATCATCTTGAATCAATCAAAATTGACAGTCGAGAGACAGTGCTCTACTTAGTAATAGAACATAGAGCAATACATCATGGAAAGAGGAGCTTTGACTCAATGAGTTCATACCTACCATGGGGTCCACCCAACTAGTCCCAATTTCCTGCATTTGGACCGCATCCTTCTAAAGAGTGTAGGAAAAAAAACACTCCCATCTTCTATAATACATACTTTTTTATCTGAGTACAAGTGTGTTTTGGTCTACATACATAGTCCTGGTTTGCATTTTCTATCACCCAAGCCATTATGGAACAGTTAAATAAATAAACAGTATTCAGTTCATGTTTTTCTGGTGGTTCTGACTAAGGGAGAAATATTAACTTAAATTACTTTATGCTTGTCAAATTGTACACAAAATCTATAACTTGGGCTGGACAAGTGGATAAGTAATGAATGAAGCAACACACACACAAAATGCTGGTGGAAAGCAGCAGGCCAGGCAGCATCTATAGGGAGAAGCACTGTCGACGTTTTGGGCCGAGACCCTTTGTCAGGACTAACTGAAAGGAAAGATAGTAAGAGATTTGAAAGTAGGAGAGGGAGGGGAAAATGTGAAATGATAGGAGAAGACTGGAGGGGATGGGGTGGAACTGAGAGCCGGAAAGGTGATTGGTGAAAGGGATACAGAGCTGGAGAAAGGAAAGGATCATGGGACGGGAGGGCTAGAGAGAAAGAAAGGGGGAGGGGAGTACCAGAGGGAGATAGAGAACAGGCAGAGTGATGAGCAGAAAGAGAGGAAAAGTAAAGGAGGAGCGGTGTAAAAAGCTAAATACATCAGGGATGGGGTAAGAAGGGGGAGGGGGGGCATTAACAGAAGTTAGAGAAGTCAATGTTCATGCCATCAGGTTGGAGGCTACCCAGCTGGTATACAAGGTGTTGTTCCTTCAACCTGAGTGTGGCTTCATCTTGACTGTAGAGGAGGCCATGGATAGACATAGCAGAATGGAAATGGGATGTGGAATTAAAATGTGTGGCCACTGGGAGATCCTGCTTTCTCTGGTGGACTGAGTGTAGGTGTTCAGCGAAACGGTCTCCCAGTCTGTGTCGAGTCTCACCAGTATATAAAAGGCTACATTGGGAGCACTGGATGCAGTATACCACACCAGCTGACCCATGAATGAAGCCTTTGTTTTAACATTTCAGAATCAGGTTTAATATCACCGGCATATGTTGTGAAATTTGTTAACTTAGTGGCAGCAGCACAATACAATACATGATAGTATAGAGAGAAAAATAAATAAATCTAAGTAAATCAATATATATATATTTGTATATTAATTAGTTAAATTAAAAATAGTTCAAAAACAAATAATATAAATACAGAAAAAAGTGAGGTAGTGTTCATGGGTCGATGTCCATTTAGGGATCAGATGGCAGAGGGGAGAAAGCTGTTCCTGAATCGCTGAGTGTGTGCTTCAGACTTCTGTACCTCTTTCTGATGGTAACAGTGAGAAGAGGGTATTACCCGGCCGATGGGGGTCCTTAATAATGGATGCAACCTTTCTGAGGCACCTTGAGGCTGTCTTGGATATTACAACTAGTACACAGGATGGAGCTGACTAATTTTACAACTTATGACACATCCCATTTTCTACATAATGTCACTTGGACTGCAACAGGGACTTGCTTCTTTGGTTCTAAAGTGATTTAGGACACCCTGAAAAGTGTTTTCTATACATCCAATTGCTTTCTTTCTTTCTCTTTCTATCCAACAATACACCATTACTACGTTAATGCGTCACAGCAACATGCTAGTTATGTGCTTGTGTTGGGATTGGTATATATCTGAACTGTTGAAACCAAAATCCATGCTCTCATGTGGGAATAACACAGCAGAGCTCATAGCTGCTCCATTGTGGAGCTGATATTGGGAATGGTGGTTTATGTTCAATGCAGGACTTACTCTTGGTTTATTAATTTACAGATTTCTCCAGGATCCTACTCGAGACCCAACAGTCCCCATTCTGCAGTCGTCACAACAAGGCCAACAGCAAGGTCACGGAGTCCCACATCACCACTGGTTTATACCTCATCTACTGACAGCCATGCTTCACCTGGTATTGATTTTAACTCTCCACCTGTGTTGTCCCTCTGCTTGGATAATTCAGCAGCGAGGCACAGACTCGCAGTGAAACCACGGAATCAGCGCTCCCACACCAAACGAAGATCCTCTTCCGTAAGTATTACGACTTTATGCAGAAAGCAGACTTTGGTTTTCAAATTTTCATCTCTTCCACTAGAGGTAGTAGCTCTCTCTAGGCTTAAGTTCCAAGCCTTCTACTGGCTTGCAAATGTGTGTGATTTGGGAGAAGCCCAGCAGTGTATTGGAGCAGGGCTAGAGAGGACAGTTTCCCTTTCCAAGCTGTGAATGGAAAAAGTTGTGCTTATCAGAAAGCAAGAGTTCCCACTGTGGGTTAAGCACTTCTGGGCTCCTGTAAAGGAGCAGGGAAATGTGTGGCTGATGTGGTAAGTTTAACGTTTAACACTTGTGGTTTCTGAAAACCTGCTAGAACTGATTTGGATCTGGAACTATCAGATTGCACACACAAAGGGGATTGCTAAGCCAGTTTTAAAGCAGGAACAATGGCTCAAACAGATCTCTAGGCCATGAACTTTTAATGATACTCTGTGTTCATGTGATTCCTGGAGATCATTGCTCTTCAGAGAATACACAAGCTTCTTTTGCACAGAGGCCTTCCTTCCAAGGTTTCATGTCTTTGTTGCCTAACATGAAATCCCAAGTTTTATTTTACTTCATTTTCAATGTATCCTTTCTAGGGCTTGCAACACCCTCTCCATAATAGGACACGCAGAACTTTACTGAATGTCCCATTGTAGTCTGATTCCGCAATGCAATTGTCATCTTCTCAATGCGGCATTCTGTTACCATTAGCTGCCAGTCTGTGAGAAATTTTACAAGAACAACTATCTCTATTACTGGGAAGAGAGCTGATAGGAGTTTATTAAATCACAAGAGACACAGGTAGATAGCTGGTGTCTTTTTCCCAGGGTCTAACTATCTAATGCTAGAGGGTATCTTTTTAAGATGAGGGGGAAGCTGTGTGGGGCAAGAGAGTGCTGCCAGGGGTGGTGGTGGAGGCAGATATGGTAAAAGAGGCAATTAGATAGGCACATGAATATGCACAGAATGGAGGGCAATGGACCGTGCGCAAACAGAATGGATTAAATGTCTTTGAATTAATTAGTTTGGCACATCATGTGCTGGAGTTTAGCACCACATAGTGAGCCAGAGGGCCTGTTCCTGTGATGTACCGTCCTGTGTTCTGTGATTTAATGATTTTTTTTCATCGAGGACACTAGGTCTCTAAACCAGGCCATTTGTTTAAAAAAAAAAGTCAACAATTTTCAGGATCTAGGCATCATTGGATTGCCCAACCCTAGCTGCCCTTGAGAAGATGTTTATAAGTTTCCTTGAACTGCTACAGAGCAATAAAGACCCAACTCGGGTCCTCTAGTTCCGGCAACATCCTCATAAATCTTTTCTGTACGCTTTCCATTTGAAACATATCTTTCCTGAAAAGGAAGGGACAAAACTATGCACAGAACTCCAAAAATACAACATAACTCCTGTACTCAGTGCAACATGTAGTGTCTTGTAAAAGTATTCAGCTCCCAACCCTTTGTTCTCATAAATGAGTATGACAGAGATTTTGATCAATTTAACTGAGAATTTTTATTTGTGAATCACATGCTCTTATTTTCATGGTAGAGCCCCCAAAACAGGGGAAATTGTAAAGCATGAGAAACCTAAAAAAAAACCCAAAAACTGTGATGTCAGTAGTTCAAATGTATTCATCCCCCTTTGCTCAGTAGTTAGTTGAGCACCTCTAAGTCTCTATTAGCTTTGCACAATGTGCTGGAGCAAAATTTTCCAATTCCTCCTTGTAAGATTGCTTAAGCTGTGCCAGGCTATCTGGGGAGGAGCGGTGGACAGCATTCTGAGGTTTTGCTAGTGATGTTCGATAGGGTTAGAGTTAGGCTTAGTGACTCTGAAGGGATAGTGATGAATTTCCAGGCCTGGCGCAACTTGGAAGGGAACCAGCAGATGATGTATCACCATATCTTGATGGGTGGAGATCGAAGGTTTGGGAAGTGATTTCCGAGTGATTGTGGTGCTCTTTGTTGATGGTGCACCAGTGGGGGAAGGAATGCATATCCAAGTCTAGGAAAGTTTGTTGTCATGTACACAGGTATTCTCAGGTTCAATGAAAAACGTACTTGCAGCAGCATTACAGGCACCTAGCATCGTACACACAATATTCACAAGCTAAGCGTAAGTTGTACAAAAATTATGCAAGAAAGAACAAAGAGAAAAAGCAACACCGTTGTTTTGCTGAGTGTCATAGTTACTGTACTGAGGTAGTGATTAGGGTTGTGTAGATCAGTTCAATAACGGAGTCATTGAGTGTTACAGCAGAGATACAGGCCCTTCTAGTCTGTGCTGAATTATGATTCTGCCCAGTCCTATTGACTCAGACGATGTCCCTCACACCCCTTCCATCCAGGCCCTATCCAAATTCTCTTAAATGATGAAATCCACTACTTCCACTGGCAGCTTGTTCCACGTCGTCACCGAATGGTTGAGGAGAAGTAGCTGTTCTTGAACCTGATGGGTGTGAGACTTAAGGTTTCTGTACCTCCTGTTTGATGGTGGCTTTGAGAAGGTGGTATGTCCTGAATGGTAGAAACCTTTGATGGTTATTGATACGGTGCCTCATGCAGAAACTTTTGATGGCGGGGAGAGATGTACTAGTAATATGTTGGGCAGAGTCCATTACTCCCTGTAACTTTCTTGCATCTTGCACGTTCAAGGTGGCTGCCTAGATGTCAATTAAGTGGGCAGCTGGTGCTTAATCACTTGCCTTTCCTATTGTGCTCATTCTCAAAATTGCCTTTGAAATGAAGTGACAGCTGTTACTTGTTCTGGTCCAGTCATCAAGTTAAAGTAAAGGCTACTGACTAAAATGAAAACAAAAGCTGGCAGTTGACTCTGAATACTTGACAATGTTTTACAGAGGTTACTTGCTGAAGGACTGAGTGATTCGATGTATAATGTTCCTGAGCTAAAGGAGGAAAATGAACAAGAAACCGTCAAGAACAATGCCGAATTTGCCAATCCTGAAATGGATTTGGAACAAAGAGCAGAATGTCCAACAACAATTCTCCCTCAGGGACAACAGACTGAGCCTTCCATAATCATGCCAGAAGCTGTGAATGCTATAGAACAAGGAGCTGATGAGCTTCCTATTGTGGATGTTGCTGGTCAGCAAGCCACTGATGCACTAGATGGCAATGCACAACTACAAACATACTCTGTATCATCAGAAATTGCAGAATATATCATGCCAGTGGAGTTGGATGTGCTGGGAGAGAGTGTCACTGATATTTCTGTGTTACCAGGCACCAGTCAGGTAGGATCTACAGTTGTAATTTCTGATGACTCCACTTCACTTGATGTCATCGATCCATTAAAGCAAGAGAAAAGTGCAAATCTTTGGGAAGCTGCTGCTGTGAACACTGACACAGTTCCCGTCGATACATCTTTGGGTGATGAGACTGCGTGTCCCACACAGAATTTGATTCGGACCGACATATTATTGATAGACAGTGACAAACCATCTGCAGCTGTCCCTGAGGGGTCAGTGAGCAGAGAAGGAGAATATTTGCAAGAAGATCCATGTGCATATTGTAAACAAGCAAAAATGGAGCCAACATCAGAAGGGACATTTGCTTGTTCAGACAATGCGGAAGAACACTCAATTTTCAAAGACACAGTTGATAAGGTGCCTGAAAACTTCAGCAGTATTCCATTGACTCAGTTGTCTGACACATACTCCCAGCCTGCCGATTCTCCTAAAACGTCAAAGGAACCATCTGTTTTGGAAACGGTTGGTGGTGGCAGCTTGGAAAACAAGGATATTGCAGTATTTAAGGAAGCCAACATTAAAATATCAGAAGAAAAAACACTAAGTCAACAGGGTTCGTTTAAGAAAAATAGTCAGAGTTCCTTTAAATTCTCAATTTCCTCAGCTTGGAATCGGTCCAGACACAGTGGGGTGAAACAGAATGATGATCCAGCTGCAGATCCAGATGTTTCATACAAAACCATCCCTCAGGAAGCGAGCTTGTTACCTGGAAACGAGAACAAGGAAAAGGATGAAGGAATGTCCCTCCCTGAAAGTTCTGCATCTAAGATTGAAGCACATGGACAAGAGAAGACTGAGGAAGATGAAGAGGGAAGAGGTGCATTTGGTGTTAGACTCCGCAGTACTTCTTACTGCTTAAAATACAAAGAAGTTTCTCACACTGAGCACAAGGAGACAGGCAAACGTCACAGTGCTGAGATCCCTTTGGATTCGAGTGGATGTCCATCACAACCTACTGCTGACATGACAGAGGTTAAAAAGCCACAAGAAGGGTTGATTGATGATGGGAAACTGAAAGCTAAATCTTCAGAAAATCTTGCTGCAAGGCCACCCTTACCGAGAAAACCTGTTCTGCAAAATTTAAACACTCCCACAACAGCCATGGACATACCCAAGACTGTCAAATCCACACAGGAAAGATTGAAAGACACAGAGAAGAGAACAAGTGTCGGTAAAAACTCTGGTAAGGAAATCTTTTTGGATCCAATTTATACATAACATTAACAAAGGGCTTGTGTAGTTTTTATCTGGAATTTTGTTCTTTAATTTTCAGAGCTCAATTTTCCAAATTCTCTCCTTGATCTCGATTCAGTTTTCTCATTCTCTGCCTAAACACCCATGTTCTTCTAGTACAACATTATTTTCAATGCTCTAACGATTTATAGATCACAAGGTGTAGTGGAACATTCTTCACTTCCATACCACCTGCACGAAGAAGTATTTTGTATTCCGGTGCCTATTGTGCGTTTACAACCTTTGATTTCCTTTCTATTATGAATAGTTTATGATCTTGTTGCTTTTTGTCACCTAGAGTACATCCAACAAGTCTGGGCCAAGGTTGTCCTGTTGATTTAGACTTCCGTTACAACCACTAAAAAAAGATTAAATTGAGAGTTGAGTTGGTGATTTTTAGTCCTGATATTCCAGCCCATTTATACCCAAGCTTTTTTCCTTTTATTTAATTATTTCAAACGTTACTGTTTTCCTACAATACCTTAAAGAAAATTTGATGAACTTGATCAGGTGACAGATCTTTTGGTGGCAAGCATTTCAGAGATAGTGACCGTAACACCCTAGCCTATAACACAGCCTTGGACAAGGATAGGATCACATGATATGGGAAAGTATTTAATTGGGGGAGTACTAATTATAATGTTATTAAGCAGAAAAATGGGAACAGATATTCTCATGGAAATGTACAAAGGAAATATGGAAGTTGTTTAGGGAGCGCTTGCATGGGGCTCTGGATAGGTTTGTCCCATTGAGACAATGAAAGGGTGGTAGGGTGAAGGAACCACGGTTGACAAGAGAGGTGGAACATTTAGTTGAAAGAAAGAATGAAGCATATTTGTTTAGGAAGCAAGGATCAAATACCATTCTTGAGTGTTGAAGTAACCAGGAAATAGCTTAAGAAAGGACTTGGGAGAGCTAGAAAGAGACATGAGAAGGCTTTGGCAAGTAGGAATAAGGAAAATCTCAAGGTGTTCTACACATGTGAAGAACAGAAGGATGACTAGAGTGAGGATTGGACAGATTTGGGATAAACGAGGAAATGGAATTGGAGGAAGTAGTTTTCTTCAGCATTCACCAGTGAGAGGGACCTTGATGAATGAGATCAGTGTAGAACAGGATAACATGCTGGAGCATGTTGACATTAAGCAAGAAGATGTGTTAGAACATTTGAAAATCATTAACATAGATAAGTTCCCAGGGCTGGATGGGATGGAAATGGAAGAGCCATTGGTGATGATCTTTGCATCCTCACTGGCCACAGGAGTAGTACCAGAAGATTGGAGATTGGCTTTATTTGTTCAAGAAAGGTAATGAGGATAATCCTAAGAATCATAGACTTGTGAGTCTTACATCAGTGGTGGGGGGGTGGGGTGGGGTAAGTACAAAGTTAATGGCAGGATTCGTGGCAGTGTGGAGACACAGAGACAGCACAGTCCATTGAGCTGTCAAAGTTGCCTCACAAGTTGATAGGGTGATTAAGAAGACACATTGTACGTTGGCATTAATTAGTCAAGGGATTGAGTTCAAGAGTCATGAGGCAAGTTGCAGCTCAATACAGCTCTGGTTAGACTACATTTGGAGTATTGTGTTCATTTCTGGTCACCTCGTTATAGGAAGGATGTGGAAGCTTTAGAGAGGATGCAGGGGAGATTTACCAGGAAGCTGCCTGGATTAGAAAAACCTGTCTATTGAGGAGTGGTTGAGCAAGCGAGGGCTTTTTTGCTTCGGAGCAGAAGTGGATGAGAGGCAACTTGATAGAGGGGCATAAGATGAGAGTGTGGTCAGCCAGTGCCTTTTTCCAGGGCAGCAATGACTAATATGACAGGACATAGTTTTAAAGTGATTGGAGGAAAGTATAGCAGAGATTTTCTGAGGCAGTTTTTTTTCATGCAGAGTGCAACATGACTGGATTGGGTGCCCAGGGGTGGTAGTAGAGCCAGATACAATAAGGACATTTAGAAGACTTAAATAGGCACATGGATGAAAGAAAAATGGAGGACTGTGTTGGAGGGAAGGGTTAGATTGATCTTGGAATAGTTTAGAACGTTGATACAAGATTAAGGGCTGAAGAGCCTGTACTAAGTTCTACTTAAAATGTAACATGTTCTATCAATTCCTGCCATTTATTACAAGGGGTGATTGATAAGTTTGTGGCCTAAGGTAGAAGGAGTCAATTTTAGAAAACTTAGCACATTTACTTTTCCCCCATTTACACACTTAGTCCAGCGGTCGTGGAGCATACAGATCCCTTCTTTGTAGAAGTCGGTGTCTTGGACCTCCAGAAGTGGTCCACAGCATGGGGTGATTGATAAGTTCGTGGCCTAAGGTAGAAGGAGATGTAATTAACTTCAAACTTCATGCATTTTCACTCAAAGAGATGAACTGCATGTGCATATAACAAGAGCTGTATAACTCATCTCCTTCTACCTTAGGCCACGCTGATGGCAACGCTGTCCACCATTTTAAGTCGTTGCCATTGACACTGTGTTGAGTGTTTAACTTTGTATTTGGCGTAAGTTTTTCTTGGTAAGATTCACCCTGACCCTGCCCCCCCCCCCCCCATTCCGGTCGGCTGGTGGCACCATGAGATCTGCGCTGTGCTCGAGAACAGAGTTTCCCAAGTTCGATCTAGTGACAGACTGTTCCCGTGCCGAGTTGATGTCAATCCAGTGACTCCCGTACCATCCGTGCCAGGTTGATGTTGAGCTCGCAACTTGACCTCGTAAAAAAAAACACGGCCACTTCCAGTTTAAATCCCCATGTGGAATATTGTGGAGGATCAAATATCCAAACCCAGCACAGCCCCCTCTTGTCCCATTTAGCCTGTCTCAGTGTGGTGGAGTTTAGGACCCGGGGAATTCAGTGTGGTGGTCTTTAGGATCCAGTGGACCTCAGGAGACGGCACAGGTCGGGACCTGCCGCCCGGAGTGTTTCTGTTCCATTGACGGGAAGCAATCACGATTGAAAATAAAGTGGAAATAATAAAGCATTTGGAAAGAGGTGAAACGCCATCGGTCATTGGAAAAGTGTTAGGCTACAGTTGGTCAACGATGGGAACAATTTTAAAGGATAATGGATAAAGTGAGAATAATGGAGCATGTGAAAGACCCTGCCCTGGATGAAAACAACGCAGTGGTTTAATTATTGGAATGCATACTTTTTTGCGTGTTTTATATGCATAGAAAGGTAAAATATATACTATATTCTAAGTCAAACATTTGACTAACTGACACTAAGTAATACCGGATGTACTTGTTCTGACTTGCGTACAAATCCAATTTAAAGACGGACTCAGGAATGGAACTCGTACGTAACCTGGGGACTGCCTGTAGTGCAGTCAATCAGTAAAGGATAAAGCAGAATATAGGTCAGTTGTAGATGGGGGTGGACGAATGACAGATGGTTGAAAAACCAAATAAAGGTAAGGTGTTGCACTTCGGGAAGTCAATAAGGGGAGAGCAAAAGGTTTAAAAAAAAGTGAACAAGGGCAGTTGGCATATTTTGCATGCCACCATTCCCAAGGTGACATTGGATTGTGCATAATTAGGAACTTGATAAGGTCCAATAAGAAGTAGTTTAGTTGAAGCAGAGTGGCTAATGTGTGAGTGGACCAGTGTTAGAGTGGGGATTTGAGGTTTTGGCTCATTGAGGCTTCAGCAAGGAGAGGGGTAGGCCATAGGAAGACTTTTCTCTGGAAGTACAGATTTAGACCTGTGGGAATGCCAGACAGGATAGTGGAATGTTCCTCTTTCAGAATGTGGGAAGTCAGGGAGACCACCAGTGCCCCTGACAACTGCACCTGCAAGGTGCATCCAGCAGCAGCTTCTAACGGGCCATTGTTGGATTGGAACTGGATGAACTCTGTACCGTTTTGGCAGCTGAGGAGTTGATAGGCAGGACATACAGGGAGGTAGTTACACCCAAGGTGCAGGACACAGGTAACTGGATGACCGTCAGCTGAGGGGAAAGAGGATCGGTAGAGTACCCCTATGGTGATTCACCTGGGCCACAATTCAAAGTTCAAAGCAAATTTATTATTAAAGTACATAAAAGTCACCATATGCAACCCTGAGATTCATTTTCTTGTGGGCATACCAAAGAAATCCAATAACCATAATAGAATCACTGAAAGACTACTCCAACAGCATGGACACCCAGTGTGCGAAAGATAACAAACTGCAAATACAAAAAGAAAGTAGTAATAATCATAATAAATGTTAAATAATTAATAACTATCGAGAACATGAGATGAGCTCTCAAAAGTGATTCTATAGTTTGTTGGAACAGTTCAGTGAAGGGAAAGTGAAGTTGAATGAAGTTCTCCCCTGTGGTTCAGGAGCCTGATGGCTGAGGGGTAAAAACTGTTCCTGAGCCTGGTGGTGTGAGACCTGAGGCTCCGGTACCACCTTCCTGATGGCAGAAGCAGAAAGAGAGCTTAACCTGGGTGGTTAGGGTCCCCGATGATGGATGCTGCTTTCCTGCAATAACGCTCGGTGGAGCTGTGCTCAGTGGTTGGGAGGGCTTTACCTGTGATGGACTGGACTGTATCCACTACCTTTTGTAAGATTTTCCATTCCAGGCATTGGTGTTTCCATACCAGGCCATGATGTGACTAGTCAGTATACTTCCTGCTGCATATCGATAGAGTTTCGTCACTGTTTTAGATGACGTGCTGGATCTTCGCAAACTCCTAAGTAAGCGGAGGCACTGCCATGTTTTCTTTGTAATTACACTTCTGTGCTGTGCCCAGAACAAATTCTCTGAAATGTTAACACTGAGGAATTTAAAGTTCCTGACCCTCTTCGCCTCTGATCCCCTGATGAGGACTTGCTCATGGACCTCTGGTTTCCTTCGCCTGAAGTCAATGATCAGCTCCTTGGTTTTGCTGCCATTGAGTGAGAGGTTGTTATGGTACCTCTCGGCCAGATTTTCAATCTCCCTCCTGTATGCTGATTCATCACCACCTTTGATTCAGTCTACGACGGTGGTGTCATCGGCAAAGTTAACGGCATTGGAGCTTTGATTAGCCGCAAAGTCGTAAGTGTAAAGCAAGTAGAGCAGGGGGATAAACACACAGCCTCGTAGTGCAGGTATATCACTTTGGATACTGTTGGGTAGGGGGTTCTAGCAGAGGAAAACCATGGTTAGGTCGCTGGAACTAGGTCCAGCTCTGTGGCTCAGAAGGGAAGGGGGTGAAGAGGCAAGCTGTAGTGATAGGGAATTCCTTGGTTAGAGGGACAGGCAGGAGATTATGTGGATGAGGATGAAATTCCTGGATGGTAAGTTGCCTCCCAGGTGCCAAGATCATGGACATCTAAGATCGATTCTTAAGCGCGAAGGTGAGCAGCTGGAGGTCATGGTCCACAGGGGTACGAAGGACATGGGTAAGAGTGGTGACAAAGTCCTACATTGTGAGTTCAGAGAGTTAGGTGCTAAGTTAAAGGACAAAGTTCAAGTTCAAAGTACATTTATTATCAAAGTACGTATACTGTGTATGACCTTGAGACTTGTCTTCTTGCAGGCAGCCACAAAACAAACAATCGCAATAGAACCCATTTAAAAAAAAAACTCACGCAGCAAAGATCATCAAATACCCAATGCGCAAAAAAAGCCAAGTCATGCACACATTAAAAAAAAGTAAACAAGTAACACAGAGAATATGAGTCCCCGAAAGTGAGTCCACTGCCATGGAGCCAGTTCAATGCTGAGGCGAGTGAACACACACACAAAATGCTGGAGGAACTCAGTAGGCCAGGCAGCATCTATGAAAAAAAGTAAACAGTTGACCCAGGGCCTCAGCCCAAAATGTCGACTGCTTACTCTTTTTCCATAGATGCTGCCCGGCCTGCTGAATCCCGCCAGCATTTTGTGTGTGTGGGCTGGATTTCTGGCATATGTAGATTTGCTCTTGTTTCTGACCAGTCCAGGAACCAGATAGCTGCAGGCCACAGCCACGGAGTCAGTTCAGTACTGAGCTGTGTGCTAGTGGCTGCAGGCCGCAGTTACAGAGTCAGTTCAATGTTGAGTCAAGTTGCAGAGTGGCAAGTTGAACATCACTTCATCCTTCGCCCTTGGCCTTGATGCCTTAATCTTTTAATCAGGCTTGGCCAAACATGAGTTTGTTTTTCACTCTCTACCTGACGCTTCAGTACGACACCAAGTCCACTCCGGGAACAGCCACTGTGGCCGTACCTGCATCCTTGAGATTTCAGTTCGCTGAATCCTTCGTGGTACCGCAAAAAATGCCAGGTCATATAGACGGTTCAAAAGCACAACTCACAAAGAGAAATTACATGCTGTGGATTGCAGTGATCATAGATCAGAAAAAGAATCATTAATACAGTAATTTTGTTTGCTGCTTGTAAAGTGTTGCCATACCTCACCAGTGCCACCTTTGCTACCTGTGCCGTGTAATACTGAGGCCAGAAGTAGGAAGATCATACAGTTTAACACGTAGCTAAGGAGATGTTCAAGAGGGAAGACTTCAGATTTTTGGATCATTGGGCTCTCTTCTAGGGAAGGTTGGACCTGTTCCAATGGGACGGGTTGCACCTGAACTGGAGGGGGGACTAATATCCTAGTGGGAAGGTTTGCTAATGCTGCACAGGCATGGTTAATCTAGAGTTGCAAGTGGATGGGAACCAGAGCACCAGAACAGATAGTTGGGTGATTGTGGAGAAAGATATTGTTAAGCCTGGATACAAAGTCAGGAATCAAAAGGTTGAGCCTTGGTTTGCAAGAGTTATTGAGGCCCTGGTTAAGAAAAAGGAGTATAACAGGTATAGGCAGGTAGGAACAAGTGAGGTATTTGAGGAGTATCAGGAATACAAGAGAACATTTAAGAAGGAATTGAGGAGGGCTGAAAGAAGACATGATGTTGCTCTCGCGGACAAGGAGAAGGAGAATCCCAAGGGCTTCTACAGATATATTAACAGCAAAAGGATAGCACAGGACAGAAATTGGTTCTCTGGAAAATCAGAGTGCTAATCTATACGTGGAGCTGAATGAGATGGGGGAGGTCTAAAATGGATTTTATGTATCTCTGTTTACTCAGGGCACAGACACAGAAATGTGGCAAAGCAGCTGCAAGGACGTGAACCGTATGCAGATTACAGAGGAGGAGGTGTTTGCTGTCTTGAGGAAAATTAGTCTATAAATCCCCAGTGCCTGAGAACGTGTTTCCTTGGACCCTGTGCGAGGCTTGTGCAAAAATTGCAGGGGCTCTAGCAGAGATATTTGATACATGCTTAGACACTGGTGAGGTGCCAGAGATTTGGAGGATAGCTAATGTTCTTCCATTCTTCAAGAAAGGCTCTAAGAATAAGCCAGGAAATTAAAGACCAGTGTGCCTGACATCAGTACTGGGGAAGTTATTGAAAGGTATTCTAAGGTACTGAATATATAAGTATTTAGGTAGTCAGGGACTGATTAGGGTTAGTCAACATGGCTTTATGCGTGGTAGGTCTTGTCTAACCAATCTTATAGAATCCTTCAAGGAAGTTACCAGGAAAGTTGAGAAGGGAAGACAGTTGGTGTTGTCTACATGTACCTTAGCAAGACCTTTGACAAGATCCCGCATGGGAGGTTGGTCAAGAACATTCAGTTGTTTGATATTCAAGATGAGGCAAAAAAATCAGATTAGACATTGCTTCTCAGGATAAGCTAGCGAGTGATAGTAAATGGTTGTCTCTCTCTGACTGGAGGCTTGTGACTAGTGGAGTATCGCAGGGCTGAGTGCAGGGTCTGTTGTTGCTTGTCATCTATGTCAACGATCTGGATGATAATGTGGTAAACTGGATCAGCAAATTTTCAGCTGACACCAAGATTGTAATGGACAGCGAGAAAGACTAGCAAAACTTGCAGCAGGATCTGGACCAGCTGGAAAACTGGGGTGAAAAACAGCAGATGGAACTTAACGCAGACATGTGTGAGGTATTGCACTTTGGGAGGACCAAGTAGGTTAGGTCTTACACAGTGAGCAATAGCACACTGAAGAGTGCAGTAGAACAGAGGGATCTGTGAATACAGATCCATAATTCCTGGAAAGCGGTATCATAGGGTCACAAAAAAGCTTTTGTCACGTTGGCCTTCATAATCAATGTAATGAGTTCCAGAGTTGAGGTGTTATGTTGAAATTGTATTAGACATTGGTGAGCTTTAATTTGAGTATTGTGTGCTGTTTTGGTCAACCAAATAAGACTGAAAGAGTGCAGAGAAAATTTGCAAGGATGTTACCCGGACTTGGTGAGCTGAGTTATAGGGAAGGTTGAACATGTTAGGACAGAATTCTGTTGAATGTAAAAGACTGAGGGGAGATTTAATAGAGGCAATGCAAAATCATGAGGGGTATAGATAGGGTAAATTCAAGCAGGCCTTTTCCGCTGAGGTTGGGTGAGACTACAACTAGAGGTCACGGGTTAATGGTGAAAGGTGAAATATTTAAGGGGGGAACTTCATTCAGGCTGTGGGGAGAATGTGGAACGAGCTGTGGATGTAGATTTGAGTGCACCATTTAAGAAAAATTTGAATAGGCACATGGATGAGAGGGGAATGGAGGGCAATGGGTCCAGGTTCAAGTTGAGATGACTAGGCAGATTAATGGTTCAGCATGGATTAGATGGGTTGAAGGAACTTTCCTGTGTTGCGGGAATCCTTAACAGCACTGATGCAAAGAGGGATCTTGGTGTCCAAGTCCATAGTTCCCTAAAAGTGGTAATATGAGTAGACAGGATGGTGGTAAAGGCATGTATGCTGATGGGTTCAACGTCCATTTAGAAATTGGATGGCAGAAGGGAAGAAGCTGTTCCTGCATTGTTGAGTGTGTGCCTTCAGGCTCCTTCCGGATGCTAACAAAGAGAAGAGGGAATGTCCTAGGTGGTGGTGATCCTTACTGAGGCACTGCTCCTTGAAGTTGTCTTGGATACTACGGAGGCTAGAACCCATGATGGAGCCGACTAAGTTTAAAGTTTCTGCAACCTACTTCGATCTTCTGCAATTGGACCTCTCATACCAGACAGTGATGCAGCCAATCAGAGTGCTCTTTACATTACATTTGTAGAAATTTTTGAGTGTTTTGGGCGACAAACCGAATCTCCTCAAACACCCAATGAAATATAATCTTCATTATAGCTGCATCAATATATTGTGACTGGGTTAGTTCCACAGCAATATTGAATGGTAAGAGCAATCCTTGCTGGCTTTCCTCATGATGAGCATAACATGCTTGTCCTACTTCAACGTATTGGTAACAAGAGCCCCCAGGAATTTGAATGACTTGTGCACAGACCCAGCCTGGCCATTACCTTCCGGGGGTAGGGGGGCTAAGGTAGGGGTGTTGGTGGAAGTCAATCCTCATTCCCATTGATAGCATTAAGCTCCAAGTTGTTACAAGCACTTTACGCTGCAAGACAGTCTACCTCTCTTTGTTAGCATCATTAGCGATGACCAACTGCAGTTATGTCATCTGCAAACTTTAGGAATATACTGTGCCGGAGGATTGGCGTATTGCTTATGTGGTTCCATTGTTTAAAAAGAGTTCTAAGAGTAAAACTAGCAATTGTAGGCCTGTCAGTTTGACGTCAGTGGTGGGTAAATTAATGGAAAGTATTCTTAGAGATGGTATATATAATTATCTGGATAGACAGGGTCTGATTAGGAATAGTCTGCATAGATTTGTGTGTGGAAGGTCATGTTTGACAAATCTTATTGAATTTTTTGAAGAGGTTACGAGGAAAATTGATGAGGGTAAAGCAGTGGATGTTGTCTATATGGACTTCAGTAAGGCCTTTGACAAGGTTCCGCATGGAAGGTTAGTTAGGAAGGTTCAATTGTTAGGTATTAATATTGAAGTAGTGGAATGGATTCAACAGTGGCTGGATGGGAGGTGCCAGAGAGTAGTGGTGGATAACTGTTTGTCAGGTTGGAGACTGGTGACTAGTGGTGTGCCTCAGGGATCTGTATTGGGTCCAATGTTGTTTGTCATATACATTAATGATCTGGATGATGGGCTGGTAAATTGGATTAGTAAGTATGCAGATGATACTAAGGTAGGTGGTGTTGTGGATAATGAAGTAGGTTTTCAAACCTTGCGGAGAGATTTAGGCCAGTTAGAAGAGTGGGCTGAAAGATGGCAGATGGAGTTTAATGCTGTTAAGTGTGAGGTGCTACATTTTGGTAGGAATAATCCAAATAGGACATACATGGTAAATGGTAGGACATTGAGGAATGCAGTAGAACAGAGTGGTCTAGGAATAATGGTGCATAGTTCCCTGAAGGTGGAATCTCATGTGGATAGGGTGGTGAAGAAAGCTTTTGGTATGTTGGCCTTTATAAATCAGAGCATTGAGTATTGGAGTTGGGATGTAATGTTAAAATTGTACAAGGCATTGGTAAGGCCAAATGTGGAGTATTGTGTACAGTTCTGGTCACCAAATTATAGGAAAGATATCAACAAAATAGAGAGAGTACAGAGAATATTTTCTAGAATGTTACTTGGGTTTCAGCACCTGACTTACAGAGAAAGGTTGAACAAGTTAGGTCTTTATTCTTTGGAGCGTAGAAGGTTGAGGGGGGACTTGATAGAAGTTTTTAAAATTATGAGGGGGATAGAGTTGACATGGATAGGCTTTTTCCATTGAGAGTAGGGGAGATTCAAACAAGAGGACATGAATTGAGTGTTAGGGGGCAAAAACTTAAGGGTAACACGAGGGGGAATTTCTTTACTCGGAGCGTGGTAGCCGTGTGGAATGAGCTTCCAGTAGAAGTGGTAGAGGCAGTTTCGATATTGTCATTTAAAGTAAAATTGGATAGGTATATGGGTAGGAAAGGAATGGAGGGTTATGGGCTGAGTGCGGGCCAGTGGGTCTAGGTGAGTGGAAGCATCGGCACGGACTAGAAGGGTCGAGATGACCTGTTTCCGTGCTGTAATTGTTATATATGGGAATAAACAGTGGGTGTTTCAGGCTGAGACCCTTCATGGTGCGTAATCTGGGCAAAGATGTACTGTTGCACGTTGGAAAGTCAAATGTAAGGGGAATGTGTATAGGACTCCTTAAAGGCATTGATACCTAGTGGGATCTTGGGGTCCAAGTCCATAGCTCCCTAAAGTGGATTAAGTCCTGATGAAGAGTCTTGGCTTGAAACAGCGACTGGTTATTTCCCTCTGCAGATACTGCTTGAACAATTGAAGTCCTCCAGCATTTTATGTAGATTTTCAGCATCTGCAGCATCACTTGCGTAAAGAATGTGCTGAAGTGATTCTGTTGTTTACTCAAAACAATGATTAACTCTTTATTACTTCCGTGATGATGGTACAGCGGTGAAGCTAACGCAGTTACAGCCTTGGGTAGTGATACCGATTCAAACCTGACGTCTGAGGTTTTCTGTGGGGAGCGTGCGTGTTTTCTCTGTAAACAAGTGAGTTTCCATGGGTGCTTCAGATTCCCTCTACATCTTAAAGTCAAACTGCTAGGTAATTTTATACGATGGGTCTCGGTCCTAAATGTCTTGACAGCGCTTCTCCCTATAGATGCTGCCTGGCCTGCTGTGTTCCACCAGCATTTTGTGTGAGGTAATTTTATTGCTCCTTATAAATGACCCTGAGCGCAATGAGTCTTGAACAGGAGTTCCTGGGCATATCAGTAAGAAAAGGTTGCAAGGAAAAATAAATGGTGATGGTGGTGGAGATGGGAGGTGGGTTTGGAATGGGCCAACATTGATTTAATGGGCAGAATGGCAGCCTTCGACATTGTGAGAAATAAGATCAGAGTAACATTTGTGTTCTTGCTTCCTAAACAAAAACACTGTTGCAAAATGTCTTTTTAATCAAACCATGTGACCAGTATTGCAAAGACGGGAAGAGAAATGTAATTGGATTTAAGCCCCTGATAATATTGGAAGTGTTCAGATAAAATTGCTCATTGTTGGATCGAGTTCTGTTTTTGCTTTTGGCAATTTCAAGTGCTAAGCGTTCACTGATTAAACATAATCGTGGTTTGTAAATCCTGCAAGTTCAAATGAAAGTAAATATTGTTAACAGATGGACAAAATGATTCGTAGAACAACGAAAAAATGTTAATACTTGGCAGCAAGTTTGCTCACTTTCATGTCTTGGGAGGATTGATTTTCAACTTGTTTCTCACCTCTAACTGCTGATTAGCATTGAAAATGAGTGGGTTCATGGGGAGCTGCAGCTCTGTTGTTCCCTTGGGTGTCAAAATTCTTATGATACAATTTTAGCTCTGCTGTATAATTGGTAACGTATTGTATCTTTGCAAAGCAGATGAGACTGCGTGTAAATGCAAATTGCCATGCAACACTATTAGCTGTGATAATCACTGTAGTTCAAACTACAGACCAGCTGGGGTAACTGATTGGAGGCTCCCTGCAAGTGTGCTGTTTGATCTCTTAAAATAACCAGATTAGCCAATCCCTGCACCTTGATGAGGGTTCAAAATTCATCTGTAATCTAAGTGATTATAATGATGATTACTTGGAAAGATGGTTGAAGTAATTTTTAACTCTATCATAATGATTCACCTGTAACAGGCTACAAGTAAATTTAATTATGCACTTCCTTCATTTAAATGGGTTTGGATATTTGTTTGCCTTTTTCTTTAAAGCTGTTGCTGCTTGCTATTACAGTCATTCGTTTACCTCCTTCCTCAAAACGTGCACTGTTTACCAGTGAAAAATCAGAATCAGTGGTTTAATATCAGGAATTGGGTTTAATATCTCTGGCATATGTCATGCATTTTGTTGTTTTGCAGCAGCAGTACAGTGCATCTCACTAAAAAAATTACAATAAGAAATTTACAAAAAAATTCAATTAAGTAGTGCAAAAAAGGGAAGAGAGATAGTGAGGTAGTGTTCGTGGGCTGGTTCATTGTCTTCAGAAACCTGATGTGGAGAGAAAGATTCAACGGTATTTATATTGGTTGCTTCCGATCAGATCTGAATCTGAATGAGATGAAATAGTAATGAAAAGCAGAAGAAAGGTAAAATTGGATGAGAGAAATGGGGAAGGTAGTACTAATGAAAGGTACCTAACATTATATTGCACATGATAATGTTGTTAGTGATCTGTTGAAATTAATCTCCTCAACAGAGATGGGCAATTGAAACTGGCAGCTTCCTGGCCTGTGTGGCTTGGGTCCGCACTGGCCATTTGCCAACGTTTAGCGGTACTTCATGCTGGGTGAAAATGATCTTCGCTATAGAAACTAGAAACAATAGCATGAACTGAATTTAACACATACAGGACTGGAAAAGCTCATACTACAAGAACACAGCATTATGATTTCCTCTGAATGGTGTTTTCCAAATTAGAGTTAGAATTGCTTTATGCAAGGGGATTTCAGTTACATTATAGTTTCAATCAGTGTCGATAAAGCCTACAATAATGTCAGTATGAATGTAATTGCACTTCGAACAATTGTTGACATTCTTCCTGATTTAATTTACTAGACTAGATGATTGCTATTTTCCTGAGATTATTTCTATCAATTTTATTTTGTGTTTTACTTGCTCATTAGTGTTCACATCACTTTGTGTATTTAACAAATGGCATGGCAGCGAAGTGATATTTGTGTGTTCTGAAGAGCTAGATTTTGCAGATGCTAGAAGTCCGAAATAAAAACAGAAAATGTTGGAGATACTCAGTGGCTTTCCCAGGGCCAATGGAGAGAGAAACAAATCATTGTCTCAGGTTGATAAATTTTTATTAGGAAGGTAATTAACCTGAAATATAAACCCTGTTTCTCCATCAGCAGATCTAACCTGCTACATATTTCTCCCAATTTCTGTTTTTAATTTCAATACCTTTTTTTGCCTTGGAGCCAGACGATTCATAGAATTTTTGAATCAGGGAGGCTTCTTAGCCAATTGAGTCAGTGTTAATTACACCAAGAGAAAGCAATTAATCCCAATTCACTTGCTTTCTGTCCATAACTCTGCAACTTACTTTTGCTCAAGTGCATCTCCTATTGCCTTTTGAAAATCTAATGACTCTATTTCTATGCAGTGAAATTCACCCGACAGTGAATTCTGATGCAGAGCCATCAATTTGGAAGATCACTTTTTTTGCTTCATGTCTGCTCCTGTCATAGCATTGGAGTGTCTCAACTTACAAATAGCTTTAAGCTGCACTATTGTGGTTAATAAGTATAACTCATGGCAGTGTCAGTGAACAAATAAGGCATGAAATAAAATGGAGGCAGAACAGCCATCCATCTTAAGAAATTGAACCAAGAAGAATGATAACTAATGTTAAAAGAGGAAAATATTTTTCTAACATTCAACTTGTGTCTTTTCCCAAGCACTTTAAATTTAGGTTCCAACCCTTTAGACAAATATTAGAATATAGCACTGTGTAGACCATTCAGCCCACAAAGTTGTGCTGAACTTTTAATTACTCCAGAATCAGTCTAACCCTTCCCTCCCACATAGTTTCTTCCATGTGGCATTAACGAGTTACAGATGTGCTGTTAACTTTCATTAACAAGGACAACTTCTCTTCGTTTGCCCCATCTGGGCTATGCTTCATCCACTGTAAATGGTCGCCTCATGAAACCATGAACCCATAACGTATGCAGGGACTTCACTGCTGTAAAGTGAGAATGCTGAATTGGCTGGTGTCAACTTGCTGGACTTTAAACCAGGCACCCCTCCGTCCATTCAGATGGACAGAAAAGATAGGCATATGTTATCTGAGGGAGAGCATATGGGCTCTCCCTGATATGTTGACCAACACTTATCCTTCAAACAACGTCAGTGTAACAGATTACCTGCTCATTCATGTGTTGCTATGTTTAGGAACTTTGCCGAACACAAAATTGTCTGCTGCAATTCCTGTGTATCAGGACTGATTATAATTCAGTTGGGACTTGAAGTGTCAGCTTTTAGTTACCTGAACAAAATGAAAACGCATGAAAAGGGTGGAGAGTGAGGCTGTTTTACGTAGGAACACACACCACCTGGTAACTAACACATTTATTATCATCTGCCCCATTAACACAAAGGACTCTGGAGGTGCAAGAAAACTAGGGCAACGTACTCAAAATGCTGGAAGAATTCAGCAGGTCAGGCAGCACCTATGGAGGGGAATAAGCAGTCGATGTTTCAGGCCGAGACCCCTCATCAGTCCTGGTGAAGAGTCTTAACTTAAAACAATTACAAATTATTTCCTTCCAGACTGTTTAGTCCCCTCGATTGGTGCTGCCTGACTTGCTGAGTTCTTCCATTTTTTTTGTGTGTGTTTCTATACTGCGCCTGTTTTCATGTATAACCATAACAATTCTACACTTTGAGTACTTATCATGGAAGGGGAGTACCTGTGGTGTGTGCGAGTGTATATGCACTTTAATAGAGAGAAGTAATTACAGAGCATCTCTCATGAAATTGGCGTGAGGGAGATTTTTGAAATTGTCCTAATGTAAACAACTTAATTCCCCGAAATAGATGGCTGTGTTTAACCTTGGTTTCATTTCTTGTTTTGCTTGTTCATTGGTTTTTGCAACAGCTAGCTAACAGTGTAACCACAAGAATTAGATTTTTTAAGTTCAGATGTCCTGTGACAGCAAACTTTCACATGTGAGCTCCTACATACCAGTACAGTACAGGTCTGGTGTCTTCAGGCTTTGGTCAAGGATGAGTATTTCCCAGGACATCAAACTGCTGTTCTTCTTAGAAAACGATGCTATGAGATATTGTTTATTCACCTGCAGTGCTCAAGTTTGATATTTGTATGACCGCCCATTAATGTAGTTCACTTTCTGAAGTTTGCTGCTGGTGTCTCTGCGGGGGGACTTTGTGACTAAGAGGCAAGCGTACTCCAAACTGAGCCACAGCACAAGCAGAAACAGTGTCAGCAGTGAGGTGCTGACAGACAGCGGGGAGTCTGTTGCTTCCTTAGTCTGTTACTTGGCACGAAAAGGAGAAGGAACCAGATTGTACAAATAGCTACAGTCACCCAGCCACTAACTTAGAAATCACTGAGGCCCCAGCAACATAGTATAGGCTCGTTCATGACACACTAGTACTTCAACATAAACACATGATATTCTGCAGATGCTGGAAGTCCAAAACAACGCGCACAAAATGCTGGGGGAACTCAGCAGGGGCATGAAGTATCTATGGTGAGGAACAAACAGTTGCCATTTTGGGCCGAGACTCTCCAGTCTTCAATCTCAATGAAGAGTCTTGGCTCAAAATGTTGGGTGTTTACTCTTCTCCACTGATGCTGCCTGGCCTGCTGAGTTCCTCCAGCATCTTGTCTGTGCTGTTCTAGTACTTTGTGCATTATTTGGTCAGAAATGTAAAAGTAAACAACACGAGTGAATCTGCAGATGCTGGAAATAAATAAAAACACAAAATGCTGGCAGAACTCAGCAGGCCAGACAGCATCTATGGGAGGAGGTAGTGACGACGTTTCGGGCCGAAACCCTTCATCAGGAAGGGTAACATGGGATGGTCGAGGGGGGATAAGAAGTGGGGGGAGGGATGAAGTAGAGAGCTGGGATGTGATAGGCTGGAGGGAAATGGGCTAGGGGGAAGGTGGAGAATTATGGGAAGTAAAAGAGAAAGAAAGGTAGGGCTGAGGGGAGATTATAGTGAGGGGGGAAAAGAGAGAGAAAGAGAACCAGACTAAAATTATAGATAGGGATGGGGGTAAGTGAGGGGGCAGGGGTATCAACTCACCGGCATGAACATTCAACTCACAGACCTCGGTTAATACCCCTGCCCCCCTTACCCCATCCCTGTCTATATTTTTAGTCTGGTTCTCTTTCTCTCTCTTTTTCCCCCTCACTATAATCTCCCCCCAGCCCTACCTTTCTTTCTCTTTTATTTCCCATAATTCTCCACCTTCCCCCTAGCCCATTTCCCTTCAGCCTATCACTTCCCAGCTTTCTACTTCATCCCTCCCCCCACTTCTTATCCCCTCTCTACCATCCCATGTTACTTCACTCCTGATAAAGGGTTTCAGCTGGAAATGTCGTCACTACCTCCTCCCATAGATGCTGTTTGGCCTGCTGAGTTCTGCCAGCATGTTTTAATGTAAAAGTAAAGTTTATTTTTGTGAATAATACCCAGCTTTTGCAAGTTGTATCAGCACCACCTTTCTCTGAGGTAGGTGAAACACTTCCAGGTTTGGTGCTGAGAACCAAATACAGATTTCTACTCTGGAATTTTCAGAATTTAGGTAGGTGGTATCATGGGAGCGTGAATGGAGAGTTGGTTATTGGCCATAATTATTGAGATAGGAATGGCTACATGTAGTCAGTTGTACTTTACCAGGGGTTATGTATTTTGAGCTGTTAACTGTTCAAGCAGGTCATGGTAGACCAGATGGCAACAGCTCTTTGGAGAAACTGACTTCACTTGTGCTTTATTTCTCCAGAGATCCACAATGGATGTGATCAGCCCTGCATTACAACTTAAGACATTCACTCCACCTTTGTACAGAAGATGGAGATTTATTAGAAATATACATACAAAAGATGAAAGATTTCTGTTGGATTGGGAGATCAGAGAAGCTGATAGAGTTCTGAAAACAGAATTGATCGACAGATATATTCAAAACTGTCGGGTCTCAATTAAATAACTAAAGAAAAATGGTTTTAATTTTCACCAGGGTCAACGACTGAAGACCTTGGAGAGCTGGAGAGACAGGAATGGTCTATTATTAGCCTGTGTGGTTTGATCTTGAATCCACACCTGAAATGGAATTGGAAAGCAGATTTATGGTTAAGTTTTTGAAGGGAAACGGATGTAAACAGAGAAAAATAAATATTAGGGCTGTGCAGAAGGAGCAAGGGACTAGAACTAGCCAGGTAGCTCTTTAACAGAGATGTCACAGACACAGTGGAGTGAGTAGCCTCCTCCTGCCAGCGGCTCGGTAGCATAGCAGTTTGCACAACGATTTACAGCGACCCGGGATCATTTCCTATCGCTGTCTGTAAAGAGCTTGTATGTTCTCCCCATGCCCACGTGGGTTTCCTCCAGTTTCCTCCTACAGTCCAAAGATGTACTGGTTGGTAGGTTAATTAGTCATCGTAAATTGTCTCTTGATTAGGCCAGGTTTAAATTAGGCTTTGAAATGTGAGAGGAAACCTGAGGAGAAATTGTAAACTCTACGGAGGTGTCACCAGAGTCAAATCTGGGTCCCTGGCATTGTGAGGGGGCAGCTCTATTAGCTGTCCCCATGTGCGGCCTTGTCTGTCGGTTTCCCTGGGGAGAGTGCCTCCCTGCATGTTTCTCCTGAAAATGTACAAGTAGAGAACAATGTAACTTAGTTATCATTAGTCCTTACAATTGGGGAAACCTAGGACATTTCCATTCATTAGGGAGCTCTGTAAACCTACATCTGACATAAAAATGCTTTAGCGCTGTCTTTCTGAATTGCCTTCTGCTGAAGATGTCCACACAGAGATTTTTGTACCGTCTTCCCCAGAACACAGCAACAATGAAAGGCCTGCTATATCCAACCTAGGATGACATGTGACTCAGAAGGAGGCGTGTGAAAACCAAGTGCCTCTGCCCTTGTCCTCTGTGGCAAGAGGGGAGTGCTCGGAATGTCCTCTCAGCCCAGCCTAAACAGGCAATTGCAGTGGTATGTTGGAGAGGGAACACAGTGACTAATGGTGGAAGGAAAAAATGTTTATGGGGAAGGGTGTGGTAGTAATTAAGTGGTTTGCTCCATAATGGTTGTTGCTGAGTTCTTTATGTGGTTGCAAATGCACTCAAGTGAAGCAGAGAGTATGCTGTCACATTCCTGACTTGAAAAGCTTTGGACTGTAGGAGATGGTCATCCCTCAAGTATATTGACTCCTATCAATGGTAATGCCACTTTGACTCTATTTGTCTTGTCATTTTGCACTGAAGGGGGCGGCATAGTTCCATAGAAGTTAGCGCAGTGCTTTACAGCACCAGTTGTAAGATTGGAGTTCAATTTGTGCGTTTGTGCGTTCCCCTGTGCCCGCGTGGGTCTTCTCCGGGTGCTCCGGTTTCCTTCAGCATTCCAAAAACATATGAATTAGGCTTAGTAAGTTGTGGGCTTGCTATACTGCTGCTGGAAGTGTGGCAATACCTGCGGGCGGCTACCAGCACATCACTGACGTAAGCGATGCATTTCACTGTATGCTTCAATGTACACGTGACTAATAAAGCTGATCTTCAAACTGGGAGGCAGAGGTAGCTTCCAATGAATAGTGTTCACCTCCAGCACTTGGAAGAACTCAAGGGTGCATTGACAGAGCTTTCTAAACTGTAGCAAGGAAACATATTTGAATGTAGGATGTCTTTCTCACAGTCATGTGGTGCTAGAAATGAATGAAGAAAGCACCATTTCTCTTTACACCGTTGTATGTGAGGATCTTCCACTGAGAAAAGATGTTTTTCATTTCCACACCTGGAGCTGAAAAGATGCCTGCTGGCTTCCCAGACAGATGGCTGAATCCTTCATCTGTCTTTCAGATCCAATTTAATTCAATTTCGTGACATTTTGATCAATTAATCTATACTTGTTGGTCTCCTGGGTAGTTGGTGTCAGATTTGAATTTTAGTTCTCCCTGGCATTGTTGGTGGATGTAACTCAATGTTACTCATACAGCACAGAAACTGAACCCTCTCTCAGTCCGTACTAAACACTTTGCTCATCTACACCAATCCCATTTGCTGACCTTGTCCCATATTCCCATTTCTTCCCATGCTTTGTTTAAGAGCCTGTTTAAGTGCCCCATACTCATAGGTAAAAATAAAAATCATACCCCTTAGAACCCCTTGAAACTCCTTTCTCCTGACCTAGACCTCTGTCCTCTTATTTTTGTACTTATACTATAGGGGGGAGAAAAGATTTTGACTATCTACCTTCTATTTACTTCTCAATCTTAAATATTTCTATCGAGTCACCCCTTAAGCACCTTCATTCCAGAGTAAACAAGCCCAGTCTGTCCAATCTCTCCCCATAACTGATGTGCTCCTGTCCAGCCGATGTCCTGGTGAATGAACTCTGTTCAACAAAACCACGTCCTTTCGAGAGTACAGCAACCAGAGCTGCTCATATCTCTCCAAGGGTGGACTAACCAGTGTTATGTAAAGTTGTGATATTGGTCTTGAAAGTTATCAAATATTGAAAAGTCTAGGTAGAGTGGATGTGGAGGGATTGTTCCCTATAGTGGGAGTCTGGGACCAGAAGGCACAGCCTCAGAACAGAGGGACATCCATTTAGAACAGAGATGAGGAGGAGTTTCTTTATTCAGAAAGTAGTGAATCTGCGGAATTCAGTGCCACAAACAGATGTGCAGGCCAAGTCATTAGGAATTTTTAAAGTGGAGGATTTTGATTGATAAGAATGTCAAAGGTTATAGAGAGAAGGCAGGAGAATGGGGATGAGAAGGTCAATAATTCAGGCGTGATGGAATGCTGGAGCAGGCTCCATGGCCCATTTGTGCTCCTGTGCCTTGTAACACAATACTCCAGCTAGGATATTCTCTGCCTGAGTTACAAAGGCAGGCAATCTGTTGGCTTTTTTTTCCCCATTACCCTATCAACCTGTGTTGCCTCTTTCAGGGAACTATGGGATTGGAGCCCTAGGTCTCTGTGCATCTACATTCCTTAGCAGCCTACCACTTACAGTATGTGTCCTGCTCCCATTTGACTTTCCAATCCAAAATGCATCACCTCATACTTGTTAGCATTGATTCCCATTTGCAAAAGCTGCACCTAACTTCCTGTCTGAACTTTATCCTTGCTGCCTCCCATTTTATTACCACTGCTTACTGGTTTATTCCAGATGGATCCAAGTTTTCTTTCACTTCCTTTCTCCATAAAATTCCTAAGTTTTGGCATTGAAGGGACGGCACAGTAGTTTAGTAGTCTGTGTTATGCTGTTACAGAGTTAGCGACCAAGATTCAATTCGATGACTGACTGTAAGGAATTAATATGCTCTCCCCATGACCATGTGGTTTTCCTATGGGTGCTCAGGTGTCCTCCCCCATTCCAAAGACATACTGGTCAAGACTAGGAAGTTCTGGATCTGCGATGTTGGCATTGGAAATGTGGCCACTCCTGCGGGTTGCCTTGGACTGTATTGGTCGATAATGCAAAATGATGCATTTCACTATACATATTGATGTTTCAATGTACATACGACAAGTTAAGTTAATCAAAGATAGACGGGTTAATTGGTCACATGGGTGTAATCAGTGGGGCTTGGCCTTACTGGGTCGGAAGTGCTTATTACTGAGCTGCATCTTTTAAAAATATTGTCTTGACTCCTGCATATAGATATTTCCATTTAATATCCTTAACCAATGTTTGGTTGGTTAAATGGAAAATGGTTCATTAATGAATGAAATTGTTGGTTCAGATGGAGATACTATGTGCAAAACCCTTTAACCCTTTAACACCAGTGGAGTCCATCACAAATGAAGCCCTCTGCACAGATGACCAAGGACCCCTGCCACAAGAAAGCAAGATGCATCACAAGGACCCCCATCATCCAGGACTTGCTCTTTTCACTCTGCTGCCATTGGGAGGGGGGTATGGCAGCCTTAGGACCTCACATCAAAAGGTTCAGGAACAGTTATTACCCTTCAAACATCAGGGTCCTGCAGCAACATGGATAACTTCACTCAGTTCAACTCAACTGATTCCACATCCTGTGGACTCTCTTTGAAGGACTCTACAATTCATGTTCTCAGTATTGCTCATTTACTTAATTCATTTATTATTATTACTTGTTTTTTTTTGTTTTTCCAGTTTATCATCTTTTGCACATTAGTTGTTTGTCTATCTTTGTGTCTAGTCTTTCATTGATTCTATTGTATTTCTTTGTCCCACTGTGAATGCCTGCATTAAAGTGAATCTCAGAGCAGTATATGGTGATGTAGATGTGCTTTGATGATGAATTTACTTTGAACTTCACAAGGATAAGGTGAGGCAACATTTCCTTTCCCAGGTCGACATTATTGGGCAGGTAATGTTATTCTTATGCTCAACTTCAGACACCCAACTCAAGCTTTCTCTTCTGAGCACTGTCATGGGAAATGACAGGCAGAGAAAAAGGTTCAAACTTATGCTCAAGGCTTGCCTGGAAAAATACAACCTCCCTACTGCCTCCTGGGAATGCAGTTGAAGCGAAGATGCAGTATTCGGGACAGCATTGAGAACACACACAGAACAAATCCATCGTGTAACAAACTACCCAGCTGCCTATCCCATTATTCTGCAGTCCCTCCATTGGCCCCATATGTCGCCTCAGAGCACACAAAATCAAACACCCCTCCCACCCTGACATTCTTTTCTCTCTTCTCCTCCCCCCCCCCCCCCCAAATCAGGCTGAAATTGTGAACGTGCACCATCAGTCTCAGAAACCTCAGGGACAGTTTCCTTCCCACTGTTATAAGTTTTGTGAACACCCACTTGTACATTATTTAACACTTAACCTCGCAATCTAACTTGTCATAGCCCTTGCATCTTGTTGACTGCTTGCATTGAACTTTCTCTGTAACTGTAACACTGCCTTCTGTTATTGCCTTTATCTTGTACTTCAATGTATTTATGTTTTGAAATGATCATGCAAAACTAAGATTTTCACTGTCTCAATGTACACTTTGTGGCCACTTTATTAGGTGCACCTGCTCATTTATGCCGATCATGTGGCAGCAACTGGATGCATAGAAGCATGCAGACATGGTCATGAGGTTCAGCTGTTGTTCAGACCAAACAGCAGAATGGGGAAGAACTTTGTGTGATCTAAATGTCTTCGGCATGGAATGATTGTTGATTCCATATGGGGTGGTTTGAGTATCTCAGAAATTGTTGGTCTCCTGGGACTTTCATGCATAACAGTTTCTAGCACTTACAGAGAATGGTGTGGGAAACAACACAAACTTCCAGTAAGTGGGAGTTCTGTGGGCAATATCACTTTGTTAATGAGAAAAGTCGATGGCCAGACTGGTTCTGGCTTATAGGAAGTCGACTGTAACTCAAATAACCATGTGTTATAACAGTGGTATGCAGAAGATTATTTACTGCACAACACTTTGAAATTTGAAATGGATGAGCTACACCTGTAGAAGATCATGAACGTATGAAGGTAGAGGAGGTACCTAATAGAATGCCCTCTGTGTGTATGTGAAAATAAGAAACCAATTCCAATTCTAATTCCAAAACCAGACTGCAAACAAGTCATCTCAATGGTGGGAAGCCAACTAAGAAGAAGAAAAGACACTTTAAAACACTGAGCTTCCAGCTATTTTTTCCCATTGAAGAGGTGCAAACTCACAGCTGTGGATTTTGGCAATTTTTGTAAAAGTCTGAATGATCCTTGGGATTTGTTTATCTCTCTCTTTCACAAGTTGGAGGGTGTCAGCTGTCTTTTGTACCAATGTGTTCGAAAATTTTTGTGTGGTTTCAATGGAAAGGGGAAATTGTACAGTCATTATAACCCGTGAGAGATTAATCTGGTGTAACTCAGGGTTAAGTGATTGAATTGAAAATCTACTACATTATGTACAAACTCTAAACTGCTATTAAAATCTGACTAGTTTTTGTCACTCGTGTCCATTGACAAAGGCAGTATTGCATTATTATGGTAATGAAGGGCTAGTTTTCAACTATCAGATGGCTGACTAGTGAAGTAACACCCAGTCCAGGAGAGTTATCAGGCAGCCCAGTCAGCGAGTTTGTTTTACATGTTCCCCTAGGGTGACAATTGATACCCCCAGTGCAGCTCACTGTCTCTGGGATTGGGGGTGTGGTCATGGACGTTTGGCATGGGGGAGGAGTGGATTTCACCACTTACAAAGTGGTTAAGGTGAGTATTCTGGATGTACTGATGGCAAGCCAGATGAGGGAGAAAGGAGTAGGAGGAAATAAGATATTTTACAGTGGAAAGTGGTGAAGGAGGCTTATGGAAATCCAGCATGGAGCAGATAGACTGAATGGTCTGTCTCAGATCTGTAACTCCTCTGAGCTTGCACTGGTCTGTTTCGAATCATAGTGTCATAAAATATTACAGCACAGAAACAGGCCCGTCTAGCCCATGCTGAACAATTAATCCACCTAGACCCATCAATCTCCCCCCAGTTCATATACCTACCCAAATTTCTCTTAAATGTTGAGATCAAACCTGTACTTGCCACCTCTGCTGGCAGATATTGCCATTCTCTGATTGAGAAGTTCCCATTCATGTTCCCCTTAAACATTTCATCTTTCACCCTTATCCCATGACCTCTAGGTGTGGTCTCACCTACCCTCAGTGGAAAAGGCTTGCTTGTATTGACCCGATCTTTCTTTCAGTTTTTATTGAACAGAATATCCAGAGTGCCCAGCTTGCTCACTCGCCAATAAAAATGACTTTTGGTCTCATGGTTGATTGGTAAGGCTCTCCGAATGTGTACAAATTATAACACTGCCATTATTCATTCATTAGATAAACTGATTTCCTTTCTTCCAGAGAACTGTGTTGAAGTTTTGCAAGATGGATATTGTGAAGAAGGTATTAATGTGGGAATATTAACTTTCTAGTTAATTTCTGGTCAGATTTACAATTGATTTACTTTGGGGAATTTGGAAATCTAAAATCACTGAAAATCCAGGAAATCACCTATATAATCAACACTTCAGAAGAAATTACTGTATAATCATTTTTTTTCACTAACGAGTTCTTATCGTGATGCAAATCACTGAATTCTCTGCTTATGCAAATTTCCGTTAAAGCACACCATTCCACAAAGAGTCTGATTAGTTCAAATCTGGTCAACTGCTGCTGCATTCAGATTTGTTATTTCTAAGAAGCCATGTGAAAAAAAATAGATAACATAAATTGAGTTCAAGGCAGATAAACTTAGCAGTAAGTAATAACGATTATTCAGCAAAAAAGTTGCACAGTTCATTCAAGGAACTGAGATAAGTCTCTGACAAAACTGATACAAAGCGTGATCACAAAGAGCTATTCTCTGAAGTAAACCATTGTTTGAAACAGGAACTGATTTGTTTCTGAGGAAAGTTTATTAAAGGATACATGGAGTGTGTGATGATGTGGCATAAGATGAGGTAGGGAACGATAAAGCACTTGATGGGCTAAATGGGTGTGAAAGATGATGAGCAGATGGAGCCAGGTAGGGGAGTGGGAGAGGGAGGGGTGCATTTGGGACACGGAGACAGGTGGAGAGATGTGGGCAGTGGGAGAGGGAGAGTTGCATTTGAAACATGGAAGCAGATGGAACCATGTGGGAGTGGGAGAGGGAGGGGTGCATTTGGCACACAGAAGCAGGTGAAACCACATGAGGAGTGGGAGATGGAGGGGTGCATTGGGAACATGGAGGCAGGTGAAACCTGCAGCTTTCATTGAATTATCATTGATGGTAGCCATGCTTTTTAAGTCTTTTGATCCCTCAAGATGAATTAAACAGAATCACAGAAACATTATGTCATTGAACCAGGCCATGGTGTGAGACTTCACTGGTCATCCCATTGAGGCATACAATATTGTTCTAAGTCTTATGAGGAAAGGTTGAGCACAGTCGGGCTTTTCTCTTTGGAGCGAAGGAGAATGAGAGATCACTTAATGGAGGTGTAGTAGATGATCAGGTGTCAGATCTCTCAGTTTGAGAGCATTTTGTAGATAGTGATCATAATTCTACCTCCTTTACAATAGCATTGGAGAGGGACAGGAACAGACAAGTTAGAAAAGCGTTTAATTGGAGTAAGGGGAATTACGAAGCTATCAGGCAGGAAATTGGCGGCTTAAATTGGAAACAGATGTTCTCGGAAAAGTACGGAAAAAATGTGGCAAATATTCAGGGGATATTTGTGTAGAGTTCTGTATGGGTACATTCCAATGAGACAGGAAAGTTATGGTAGTGTACAGGAACTGTGGTGTACAAATGCTGTAGTTAATCTAGTCAAGAAGAAAAGAAAAGCTTACAAAAGGTTCAGAGAGCTAGATAATGTTAGAGATCTAGAAGATTATAAGGCTGCTAGGAAGGAGCTTAAGAAGGAAATTAGGAGAGCCAGAAGGGGCCATGAGAAGGCTTTTGCGGGCAGAATTAAGGAAAACCCCAAGGTATTCTACAAAAACATGAAGAACAAGAGGATAAGACGTGAAAGAATAGGATCTATCAAGTGTGACAGTGAGAAAGTGTATATGGAACTGGAGGAAATAGCAGAGGTACTTAATGAATACTTTACTTCAGTATTCACTATGCAAAAGGATCTTAGTGATTGTAGTAATGATTTGCAGCAGACTGAAAAGCTTGAGCATGCAGATATTAAGAAAGAGGATGTGCTGGAGCTTTTGGAAAACATCAAGTTGGATAAGTTGACGGGATCAGACGAAATGTACCCTAGACTACTGTGGGAGGCGACGGAAGAGATTGCTGAGCCTCTGGCAATGATCTCTGCATCATCATTGGGGACAGGAGAGGTTCCTGAGGATTGGAGGGTTGCGGATGTTGTTCTTTTATTCAAGAAAGGGAGTAGAGATAGCCCAGGAAATTATAGACCAGTGAGTCTTACCTCAGTAGTTGGTAAGTTGATGGAGAAGATCCTGAGAGGCAGGATTTATGAACATTGGGAGAGGTATAATATGATTAGGAATAGTCAGCATGGCTTTGTAAAGGGAAGGTCGTGCCTTAAGAGCTTGATTGAAATTTTTTGAGGATGTGATTAAACACATTGATGAAGGAAGAGCAGTAGATGTAGTGCTGGTGGATTTCAGCAAGGCATTTGATAAGGTGCCCCATGCAAGGCTTGTTGAGAAAGTAAGGAGGCATGGGATCCAAGGGGACATTGCTTTGTGGATCCAGAACTGACTTGCCCACAGAAGGCAAAGAGTGGTTGTAGACAGGTCATATTGTGCATCTGTTCTGGAACCCTTACTCTTCGTGATTTTTATAAATGACCTGGATGAGGAAGTGGAGGAATGGGTTAGTAAGTTTGTTGATGACACAAAGGTTGTAAGTGTTGTGGATAGTGTGGAGGGCTGTCAAAGGTTACAGTGGGATATTGATAGGATGCAAAACTGGGCTGAGAAGTGGCAGATGGAGTTCAACCCAGAGAAGTGTGAAGTGGTTTATTTTGGTAGGTCAAATATGACGGCAGAATATAGTATTAATGGTAAGACTCTTGGCAGTGTGGAGGATCAGAGGGATCTTGAGGTCCAAGTCCATAGGACACTCAAAGCAGCTGCGCAGGTTGACTCTGTGGTTAAGAAGGCGTGTGCTGTATTGGCCTTCATCAATCATGGGACTGAGTTTAAGAGCCGAGAGGTAATGTTGCAGCTATATAGGACCCTGGTCGGACCCTGGTCAGACCCCACTTGGAGTATTGAGCTCCGTTCTGGTCGCCTCACTACAGTAAGGATGTGGAAGCCATAGAAAGGGTGCAGAGGTGATTTACAAGGATGTTGCCTGGATCGGGGAGCATGCCTTATGAGAACAGGTTGAGTGAACTCAGCCTTTTCTCCTTGGCGCGATGGTGGATGAGAAGTGACCTGATAGAGGTGTACAAGCTGATGAGAGGTATTGATCATGTGGATAGTCAGAGGCTTTTTCCCAGGGTGGAAATGGTTGCCACAAGAGGACACAGGTTTAAGGTGCTGGGGAGTGGATACAGAGGAGATGTCAGGGGTAAGGTTTTTACTCAGAGAGTGGTGAGTGCGTGGGATGGGCTGCCGGCAATGGTGGTGGAAACGGCTACAACAGAGTCTTTAAGAGGCTTTTAGATAAGTACATGGAGTTTAAAAAATTAGAGGGCTCTGGGTAAGCCTAGTAATTTCAAAGGTAGGGACATGTTCGGCACAACTTTGTGGGCCAAAGGGCCTGTATTGTGCTGTAGTTTTTCTATGTTTCTCTGGGCAGCCAGAGACATTTTCCCAGGTCAGCAATGGCTAGTGCAAGAAAGCATAATTTTAAGATGATCGGAGAGAAGTATAGAGGGATGCCAGTGATAGGTTTTTATACAGAAAGTGTTAAGTGTATGCAGTGCACTGTAGAGGTGGGTACATTAGGGACTTTTAAGAGACTCTTAGATAGGCACATGGATGAAAAAAAAACTAGAGTGCTATGCGGAAGAGAAACGTTAGATTATCTTGGACCAGGTTAAACTGGTCAGCACAATATTGGCCGAAGACCCTGTACTGTGCTGCACTGTTCTGTGTCATATGAAGTATATGAATACAGCTGTGATCTGGAAGTAGAATTTGTCCCTATTTGGTATTTCAGGTGAACCTGTTGCATGGACTTTCCATTAATTGCCACAAGGTAGAGCAACCCCATACTTAAACACTATGCAAATAATCTGATACCAACTAAAGTTGTTATTGCTGAAATACCAGTTTAAGTTCCACCATCCTAGCTATAATTGTTATTAAAAATTTAGAAAAAATTACCTAGCCCCCAAATGTTTTAAAAGCTGGAAGGCATCTTCAAATACTTTGGCAGTGGAGCGGTGCAGACAGTAAAGCTGCAACTTCTCAGCTTCAGAAGCTGGGTGGTTTCCTCCCACCCCCCAAAAGCAGATGGATTGATGGGTTAATCAGCCCCTACAAATTGTCACTGGGTAAGTTGGTGAGGAACCAGGAATGTTCTGTGAGCTGGAAATGGCTGCTTTATTTGTCATCAGTGAATATGAAATGATATATTGAATTATCATTGAAACATCCTTCAGGCTCACCAAATCCATAATATTGAAGGGTGTGTGTGTGTGTGTGTGTAATTTTGGGCTCAGTTTCAAACTGTCTGCAGAGAATACAGCAAAATTTATTTCACCAGTTCAGTGTAATGTCAGAGAATGTATACAACCTGAAATCATTGTTCTTCGCAGACAGCTGCGAAACAAAGAAAAAACCCCCAAAGAATGAATGACAGAGAAATGTTAGAACCCCAAAGCCCTTCTCCCCCTTCCTTTGCACAAGCAGCAACACTCCCCCAGCTTGTTCCAGCAAAAAAAAAGCATCAGCCCCCCCCCCCCACCGTGCAAGCAATACTAATCTCCCAGAGGCCATAATGTATAGTTCATCAAAAACTACCAACATAAAAGCCAAAGAAAGCGCATATAATAGAGAAAAAATAGTGGGAAGTTAGTCAAATATTAACAAAAGGTAACTAAAAAAGTTATTAAGAAGGTGAAGGTAGAATACAAAAGTAAGCAGGCCAATAATATTAAAGGTGATACCAAAAGTTTCTTCAGATATATGAAGTGTAAAAGAAGCGAGAGTGGACATCTCAATAGGCCCTTTCTCTCACTAACGAGGGAGAGGGGAAGATGCTGTTCCTGCTACAGTGAGAGGGGAGGCCAGCAACCCACTGTTTCGATGTTACAATCTGCAGCATCACTTATTTCGAGTTTTTCCCTACTCGAGAATCAGCAGATTCTCTTCCACTGTCAAGAGAGAGAGAGCGATTGTTCGAGTGCAGAGGCATCTGACAACAGCGCCTAATGTATCGATGTTCTCCCGTGACACTTTGATCTGTGACATCAGCAGTGAACTGGGTCGTCCTCGGGGCTGCACCCCCGAAGGCACACATCTTTCAAGCTGCTCCTGGAGATCCCAAAGCACAGGCTGTTCAGCAGGTTCCGAAGAACGAGAACCCACCGTCCGTGAAGAACGTAGTTTGAGCACAGCTCTGGATCTTTGGCTCCAACAGGACCTCAGTCACCTTGAAAAGGGGAAAAAAAAGACATGAGAAAAGGAGATTTAAACTGTTTTGCAGATAAATTCGAAGAAGTCACCCAGGTCTGCAAAAACCTCTGGTTCTTCCCATTCCCTTTAAAACAAAAAACAGTTTATCTAAGATGATGGTTATTTTCATCGACATTTACTTAAAATCCAAGGAAATTCCCATTATCTCTGCTGTGCAACATTAAGCTAGACAAATTATATTTTCTAGTCATTCAAGAAGGTTCTAGCTAATATGACCTTGATCGCAACTTTCTCACCCGTTCCTCAAAGGTATACACTCCCCAGTAGTCCAACAGCCTTGTACTCACTCAATGACTTGGTCGCTACAACACCCAGGGCTAGAGAGTTTAAAGTGACGCTCAGAGTTGAAACTACCACATTCATGAAATGAATGACTTTTTTTAGGCTAATCCTGTCTATTTCTAGACCATGAAGCTATCAGACATAGGAGCAGAATTCAGCCATTCAGCCCAATGAATCTGCTCTGCCGTTGCATCATGGCTGATTTATTATCCCTCTCAATCCTATTCTTATCCCTTCTCCCCATAATCTTTGATGCACTAATTAATTAAAAACCTATCAACCTTTGCTTTAAATTCACAGATTCACTACCCTCTGGCTAAAGAAATTCACCCTCATCTCTGTTCTATGTGGATGTCCCTCCATTCTGAATCTGTGTCCCTCTGATCCTCTAGACTCCTCCACTGTAAGAAATCCTCTTCGCAACCGCTCTATCTAGGTCTTTCAGTATTTAATAATAAAGAACCATCCTCTCAGCATCTATCCTGTCGGTATCTCTTAGGGTCTTGTATGTTTCAATTAGGCCACCTTGTTCTTTGCTAATCTCCAGGGAGCTTGGACAGAATCTGCTTCGCTGTTCCATGGAAACCAACACTTTGTCTGGGGAATCAACCTAATGAGCAAAGAAGCACTGAAACAAATTAGTTAAAAATTAATCAAGCATACTTTGGAATTAATATATCAAAGATCTGTTCTAATTAAGCGTTTCCTCATCTCGTGAGGTGTTGTCCTTTGTTCATTGGGTGCATTGGGAATCTGTGCAAGTTGTTGAGAGCTGGGCAGCACAGTAGCATGATGGTTGTTGTAATGATACTACTCCATCAGCAGTAAGATCAGAGTTCGATTCCCACTGCTGTCTAGGAGTTTGCACATTCTCCCCTGGCCAGGTGGATTTCCTCCTTGTGCTCTGGTGTCACCCCACATTTCAAAATGTGTACAGATTAGGGTTAGTGATTTCAGGGCATGTTATATTGGCACTAGTAGCTTGGCAACACTTGCGACTTCCCGGCATAATCTTTGCCGATTTGATTTGACGCTAACAACACGTTTCGCTACATTTTTCAATGAGTATGTGACAAATAAAGCTTCAAAGATCTTAATAATTAAATATTGATTTTTATCATCTTTCTGCAGACAAAGGGCAACCTTTCAACAAAGATAATGGATCATCTGTTGAGGACTCCACTGTGCCAGCTTGGGTGACTATGGCAAGACAAAAGCAGAAGGGTTACCAAGAACAATATATTGGCAAAGAAGCTAAAATGCCAGCCAAAGAAGTCAAAGCTGATACCGAGAAGCAACAAGAGAGTGATAAGGTAACATTGTACCATGTTGCCTTCGTGGCTCAGTCCCATTTCATATCCTGTGTTATGTATTGATTGTAATTACATCTTGCAAAAAGCCAGATTTCCAAATTGTCCTCTATTTCCTTTAATAACATGAGATTCTGCAGATACTGGAAATCTTGAGGAACATACACTAAACTCTGGAGGAACTCAGCAGATCAAGCAGCATCTATGAGGAGGAATAAATATTCAACATTTTAGGCTGAGACATTTGACTTCTGATGAAAAGTCTTGAACTGAAACGTCAACTGTTTATTTCCCATCATAGATGCTACCTTACTGCCTAGTTCCTCCAGCACTTTGTATGTGTTGCTCATTCAATAAGTGACCTGTAACGTTGAATTTAGGGTATAGCTTTGAACTGTACTGAATTTGTTTTATGTTTAGGTAACATACCTTTCACATAATTAAAGCGAACTGTCACTTTGGTTTAGATTTGCCTTTTTTATGCAGCAAAACATCCCAATGTGGTTAAAATAATGGTGTGCTTAAAAAGTTGATACTGAGCTGCAGATGAAACTTTAGGACAGATGATCAAAAACTTTGGTTAAAGAAACTGGGTTCAAAGGAGCATTGTAACGAAGGAGGTGGCAAGTCAGAGAGGCTTAGGAAGCAAGTTTCACACATTAAGGTTGTGGCTGTTGTGTGTACAGCCAAAGTAATGAATGAATATAAATAAGAATTGTACAAAATCCCAGAATTTGATACCTGATGTTCAGATTTAACACTGATAATCTTATAAATGTAAAATTATGGTCAGCTTCTATATTACAGCAGAATCTTAAATAGATTTCTATTCCAATGTAAATGAAGAATCATTCATTGTAATTGTTGTTTAAAAACAAACACTTTTTCAATCTTTAAAGCAATTAATTTGGAGATTATTGGTAGCCAATAGTTGATTCTATTTGAATCTTACTCTCAGAAAAATATTTGGTATGAAATATTCTATCCCAGTGAAGTGTGAATCCAAAGTGTGGTCTTTGGTCTCTAGATGGGTGAACCACATAACAAACTCTTTGCACCCAAAAAACTTTAGGGTTAGATTGATCTTAGTGCAGGATAAAAGGTTGGCTCAGCATTATGGGCCAAAGGGACTGTGTTGTAATGTTCTATGTCATTTGCTTCTCCGACATCTGCCAGTGATGAATAAACCTGAACTAAACAGAAGCCCTGATTGTAGGAACAAGACACAATTGCTTTCTCGTTGATTTGATTGCACTAACCTCGCTTTTGCCATCACTTTAAACTGAAGGAGATGCTTCTCTCATAATGGACAGCTCAGTTTTGCAGCAAAGAAATACTTCAGTGAGAGAGAGGAGGGGAAAAAATGGCTGTCAAAAAGGAGCAAATTGGATCCTATACATGCAGGAGTTCCTCTCAAATACAGGGAAAATTATTAATGCCTAACAGGTTCTGACATGCTGAATTTTATAAACAGTACAATTTTTATGATTTAATTTTCACTTCGGAATGACAAGCTTCTTGTAAGTGATAAGGTGTAAATGCTCCTGATTTCCAGGAGTACATGTCAATCTACAGTGAAGGATCACTGCTGCAGCAAACACAATGAGGAGAACATGATGATAATCTTTTGAGGGAAGTCCCAACCTTTTTGAGGAAACTCCCAACACTTTGAGGAACATCTCCTCCAAACGAGGAAAGCTAATCTTGTGAACTTGACCTTGTTTGGGATGTGGTCCTCATTTTGCAATTTGTGAAATACACTGGTCTCCTTTAGACTGCGAATCTTACTACAACACAACAAATAGAACATAAAAATGGGAAAATTAAGTTATGGATTCAGTTCACCATTTACCTGCTGTCTAGTCTAGGGCGGGGGCAATCGGCAAATGAGACCAAACTGTTCAAGACCAAAGGACTGAGGAAGCTTTTTCACAGGTTTGCTATCCCAACATAAGGTCATTTGTCCTTGCTAGCAGCAATAACTTTAAACCATACATTTAGATAGTAATTATTAAAAGTATTTGCAATTGTTCTATAACACTATATACAATTGGTTTAACCAGGTCTTAAAATTGTTTACACTTAATTTTCATAATTAAGGGGGTCCAGTATCCTTGTGGGCAGGTTGAGTGGAGTTGCTGGGTGGGTTTAAATTAAATAGGCAGGGGTATGGGAACTGGAGTGATAGCGCTGAAGATGAGGTAGTTGGGTTACAAACAGTGGCAATGTGCAGTGAGGCTGATAATAGGGCAAATAGCATGAGCTGCAATTTAAAGGTGGACAAAATTAAAAAGGGTGAATACAGGACTGAAGGTGTTAATATTTGAATGTGCTCAGTATACGGAATAAGATAGATGAACTTGTTAGCACTGTTAAGTATATTGGCATATATGATGTTGTCTGCATCACTGAATCATGGCTGGAAGAAGATGATAGCTGGGAGCTTAATGTCCAAGGATACAAGTTGTTTCGAAAGAACAGGCAGGAAGGCAGAAGGGATACCATTGCTCTGTTGGTAAAAAAAAAATTAATTAAATTTTTAGAAAAAGGTGACATAGGGTCAGAAGGTATTGAATCATTGTGGATAGATCTAAGGAACTGCAAGGGTAAAAAGACCTCGATGGGAATTATATACAGACCCACAAACAGTAGTAAGGATGTGGTCTGCAAATTACAATGGGAGATAGCAGGTGTATGCCAAAAGGACAATGTTACAATGGGGGATTTCAGCTTGCAGATTAATTGGGAAAATCAGATTGGTGCTGGATTCCAAGAGGGAGAATTTCTAGAGTGCCTATGAGATGGATTTTCAGAGCAGCTCGTGGTTGAGCCCAGAAGGGGATCAGCTGTTCTGGATTGGGTGTTGTGCAATGAACCAGAATTGATTAGAGAGTTTAAGGTAAAAAAAAACTCTTAGGGGTATGTGATCATAACATAATCAAATTCACGCCAAAATTTAGAAGGAAAAGCTAAAGTCAGATGTATCAGTATTACAGTGTAGTAAAGGGAATTACAGAAACCTGACAGAATAGTTGGTAGGAATTGATTGGGAAAGCAACACTGCCAAGGATGACGGCAGAGCAGCAATGGCTGGAATTTCTGGAAGCAATTCGGAAGACACAGGATATATACATCCCAATAGGAAGAAGTTTTCTAAAGGCAAGATGACACAACCGTCTCTAATGAGAATTCAAAGCCAACATAAAAGCCAAAGAAAGGGCATATAATAGAGAAAAAATAGTGGGAAGTTAGTCAAAAATTAACAAAAGGCAACTAAAAAAGTTATTAAGAAGGTAAAGGTAGAATACAAAAGTAAGCTAGCCAATAATATTAAAGGTGATATCACAAGTTTCTTCAGATATATAAAGTGTAAAAGAAGTGAGTGTGGATATAGGACTGCTGCAAAATAATGCTGGAGAGGTAGTAATGGAGGACAAGGAAATGGCAGATGAACTGTATAAGTATTTTGCATCAGTCTTCACTGTGGAAGATACTAGGAATATGGTGGAAGTTCCAGGTGTCAGGGGTCATGAAGTGTGTCAAGTTACCGTTACCAGGGAGAAGGTTCTTTGGAATCTGTAAGATCTGAAGATAGATAAGTTGACGTGGACCAGATGATGTACACCCCAGAGTTCTGAAAGAGGTTGCTGAAGAGATTCTGGAGGCATTAGTAATGATCTTTCAAGAATCAGTAGATTCTGGAATGGCTCTGGAAGACTGGAAAATTGCAAATATCACTCCACTTTTTAAGCAGGGAAAGAGGCAGAAGAAAGGGAACTATAGGCCAGTCAGTCTGACCTCAGTGGTTGGGAAGATGTTGGGATCGATTATTAAGGATGTGGTTTCAGAATACTTGGAAGCACATGATAAAATAGGTCATAGTCAGCATAACTTCCTCAAGGGAAAATGTTGCCTGACAAATCTGTTGGAATTCTCTGAAGAAATTACAAGCAGGACAGACAAAGGAGAATCGGTTGATATTGTGTATTTGGATTTTCAGAAGGCCTTTGACAAGGTGCCACACATGAGGCTGCTTAACAACCTACAAGCCCATGGAATTACAGGAATGATTCTAGTGTAGATAAACCAGTGGCTGATTGACAGGAGCCTTTTCTGGTTGGCTGCTGGTGGCTAGTGATGTTCCACGGGGGTCTATGTTGGGACCGATTCTTTTAACATTAAATGTCATTAAATTGGATGATGGAATTGATGGTTTTGTTGCAAGGTTTACAGACAATGAAAAGATGGATGGAGAGGCAAGTAGTTTTGAGGAAGTAGAGAGGCTACAGACTGAATTAAACAGATTGAGAGAATGGGATGGAATACAGTGTTGGGAAGTGTACGTGTTCTTTGGTAGAAGAAATGAAAGGATTGACTATTTTCTAAATGGAGAGAAAATGCAAAAAACTGAGGTGCAAAAGGACTTGGGAATACATGGACAGGATTCCCTGAAGGTTAATTTGCAGGTTGAGTCTGTGGTGAGGAAGGCAAATGCAATGTTAGCTTTCATTTCAAGAGGACTAGAATATAAAAGCAAGGATGTAATGTTGAGACTTTATAAAGCACTGGTGAGGCCTCGCTCGGACAATTGTGAGCAGTTTTGGGCCCCTTATCTTAGAAAGGATGTGCTGAAACTGGAGAAGGTTCGAAGTAGGTTCATGAAAATGATTCCAGAATTGAACAGCTTGTCATGTGAAGAGCATTTGGTGGCTCTAGGTCTGAATTCACTGGAATTCAGAAGAATGAGGGCTGACCTCATTGAAACCTATCGAATGTTGAAAGGCCTTGAGAGAGAGGATGTTTCCTTTGGTGGGAGAGTCTAAGACCAGAGCGCACAGCCTTAGGATAGAGGGGCATCCTTTTAGAGTGGAGATGAGGAAGAATTTCTTTAGCCAGAGAGTGGTGAACCTGTGGAATTCAGTGCAGCAGGCAGCTGTGGAGGCAAAGTCTGTATGTGTACTTAAGGCAGAGGTTGATAGATTCTTGATTGGTCAGGGCATGAAGGGATGCAGGGAGAAGGCAGGAAAATGGGACTGAGAGGAAAATTGGATCAACCATGATGAAATTGTGGAGCAGACTCGATGGGCCAAATGGCCTACTTCTTCTCCTATATCCTATGCTCTGATTAGATGAACTCCTGCTCTTAAAAATTAGCTTGCTGTGGCCTTGCACCTTATTGACCACTGCAGCTGCATTTTCTCCGTAACTGTAACCCTCCATTTTGCATTGTTATTGCTTATCCCATGTATTACCTCAGCTTACTGATGTGCCAAAATGATCAGCATGGAAGTAATGTAAAAGAAAGATTTACATTATACCTTGATACATGGGACAATAAAATTAATTGGCCTACCAAGCAGTCAGTCTGCCGGCAACTCTAATGTAGAATTTGTGCAATGTCTTAATTTCCTCAACATTAATCATTGTCACACAGTTTTGTAACTGAGTCCTGGATTGTGTTTGCTCTCCATTTATCTCCCAGTCTTTGCAATTTATTTCCAAACCATTCCGGTTGTCTGTGAGGACTTTTGTTCACAGAAAAAATCTGTTGGACTGCTACTAATCAATAATCCAGGAAGCAGCCTGTCCCTATTGATCCTTGCCGATTCTTATCATTGCACCTTGCAAACCATCCTATCTGGATGCATCGCAACTTAGTATCACGACTGCGCTGTCTGTGACGACAAGAAACGGCAGATAGTTGTGGACACAGCTCAGCATATCATCACACCATGGACTCTTTCTGCATCTCTCTTTGCCTCTATAAAGCAGCCAGCATCATCAAAGACCCCACCTGTCGCAGACACCCTCTCCTCCACTGGACATAAGATGCAAAAGCCTGAAAGCATGTATCACCCGACTCCAGAGAACTGTTGTAAGAATATTAAAGGGTTCCCTGGCCCGATAAGATGAACTCTTGACTTCACAATTCCTTGTGCTTTCGAAGAGGAGTTGAGGACATGTCGATCACCTTGAATGGTGAGGCAGGCTGGAAGGGTCTGGTGGGCGATTCCTGCTCTGATCTTCCTGCATTTCAGATTCTCCTGTCATCTCCCATTACTGCTATTCAGTGCATAAGGAAGTCTCGTGTGCGCAGATGACAAACAGAACAAAAAAGATCTTTGCACAGTAATCCATTGCAGGTGTGACTTATAGAAGGCCACTGTGAGAGCGAAAGACAATTCCAAGTGAACCTAGAAATAAAATTGGATGCAGGACAGCTAAGACAGGGATTGCATGCCATTACTTCCTACAAGGTGAAACCTAACAACGTAAATGACAGTGATCCTTCACTCACCGACAGGTTCAATGCCTTTTGTGCACACTTCAAAAGGGAGATTAGCAATACACTAGAACAACTTCCCGCAGAACCTGGTGACCCTGTGATCTCTGTTTTGGACACTGATGCCCGAATATCCTTTAAGAGGATGATCCTTGTGCCAACAAGCTGGCTGCAGTGTCAAGGACATCTTCACTCTCTCACTGCCGCAGTCAATGGTTCCCACCAGCTTCAAAAGGGCAACAGTTATCCCAGTGCCCAAGAAGAGCAGTGTGAGCTGCCTCAATGACCATCTCCTGGTAGCACACAGATCTATTTTAATCAAGTACTTAGAGAGGTTGATTATAACTAGAATTAGTTTGTGCCTGAGCGAGGACCTGGATCCACAGCAATTTGTTTACCACCACAACAGATCTAAAGCAAACATAATCTCACTTGTTGCCCACTTGGCTTTGGAACTGCTACAGTATGTGTGGAGCTGATTAAGAAGTTCCCCCTCAAGTTTCCCATAAGCACACCTTTCACCATTAATCATGACCCCCTATGCCTCTAGTCTCACCAAACTTCAGTGAAAAAAGCCTGCTTGCATTTACCCAGTCTATACCCTTCGTGATTTTGTATGCCTTTATCAAATTTCCTCTCAATCTCCTATGCTCCAGGAATAATAATGTTCTAACTTATTCAACCTTTAATATACATTGTCACCTACCTCTACGTTCACCCCCATCATTCCCTCGACTTCAGAACCTGGGCCTCTGTACCTCCTTCTGTAACTAGATCCTCGACTTCATTACCAGGAGAGCATGGTAAATGTGGCTCCGTAATAGGATCTCCTCCTCACTATCAACAGACGCCCTGACATCCCTGTTCTTGGGGGCATGAGGTGCAGAGGGGTGAGATAGATTGGCTGTCTGGGGTGGTGTACAGTAACAACCTTGCACTCAACATCGGTAAGAGTCAGGAGCTGATTGTGGATTTCAAGGCAGAGAAATTAGGTGAACACATTGAGGAAAGAGTGAAAAAGAGTGAGCAGTTTCAAGCTCCTGCATGTTAGCATCTCAGAGGATCTATCCTGGGCCCAGCACAGCGACACAATCACAAAGAAGGCACATCGGTAGCTCTACTTCATTAAGAGTTTGAAGTTATTTGGTATGTCACCACGTGCAAATTTCTATAGATGTAGGTTGGGGAGCATTCTGACTGGTGTATCACAGCCTGGTATGGAGATTCCAATGCCTAGAATTGCAAGAGGCTCATGAGAACAGAACTCCCTAATATTGAAGACATCTTCGAGACGGAGTGCCTCAAGGAGGAACCATTACCATCAGGACATGTCCTCTGGTTTCTAGGGAGAAATACTGGAGCCTGAGGAGTGACGCTCAACGACTTAGTCCCCTCTGCCGTCAGATTTTTGAACGCTACCATGTCCTTCCTTTGCACTATTATTTAATTTTCTAATTAATAGATTTTATGTCTTTGCACTACACCGCTGTCGTGTATCAGGATAATAAATCTGATTGGGAAAAATCAGAATTATATTGCCAAAGAAGCATTCAATTTACTACTTCTGCATTTCTTTGAGTTGAAGATGGTATTAAGTCACACGATTAGTCAGTTCTAGCACATTGATATATTATTACAGCTAAAATCATAAAGGTAGTATTTGTTTACTACAATCTTGAAATTTTCATTAGTAATAGTGATGTTGCCTTTATTGGCCTTACACCGGAATGCATTCCTTTCATGCTTAGCATGTACAGCGATGTTGCCTTACAAAATTGTAAACTGTATTTGCAAATTACACTGTTCTTTTTCTTCTCAGGATGCCACGAATGCACCCATTGAATCTAAAAGCACTCACCCTAAGTCATCGACCATTAACAAGCCTACCCAAGACTATAGATTGGAAATAAAGGCATCTGTGTCAGAACCTCAGAAGAAAACTTCTCCTAAAACCAGTCCTGTGACAGGTATGAACAAAGGCAACAACTTTTTTGTTCGTTTGGTACATTAACTGTAGAAATTTCCATCAAGGAACTTCTTCTATAAGCAGAGGTAGGTGACAATGTATATTAAAGGTTGAATAAGTTAGAACATTATTATTCCTGGAACGTAGGAGATTGAGAGGAAATTTGATAAAGGCATGCAAATTCACAAAGGGTATAGTAGGTAAATGCAAGCAGGCATTTTTCACTGAAGTCTGGTGAGACTAGAGGTATAGGGGGTCATGATTAAGGGTGAAAGGTGTGCTTATGGGAAACTTGAGGAGGATCTTCACTCAGAGGGTGGTGAGAGTGTTGAACAGGCTGCCAGCTGAAGTGGGGGATGAGAGTTTGATTTCAACATTTAAGAGAAGTTTGGATAGGTACATGGATGGGAGGGGTATGGAGGGCTACGGTCCAGGTGCAGGTCGATGGGACTAGACGAATTAATAGTTTGGCTTAGACTAAATGGGCCACATGGTGTGTTTCTGTGCTCCATGACTCTGTGAAATACAAAGGGATAAGCAAATGTCTGATTAAAGAGTTGGTTCTTTGGGTCTTAAAGGGAGGGAAAGAAGATGGAGGTTAGGGAACGATTAGGACCCATGCAGCAGAAACATCTGTTCTCAATAAAGTGAAGACTAGAACATAGGAACAGGCCCTTTGTCCCACAGTATAGTGCTGAACTAATTAACCCAGTAATTAAATGCTTAGCTTCTGCCTATGCAATATTCCTCACAATCCCTTCATTCTTTACCTATTCATGCATGCAATGTATTTAGCCAGAGGGTGGTGAGTCTGAGGAATTCATTGCTATAATGGGTGTGGAGGCCAAGTCACTGGGTATATTTAAAGCAGAGGTTGATAGGTTCCTGGTTAGTAAAGATGTTGGAGGTTACATGGAAGAAGGCAAGAGAATGGGGTTGAGACGGATAATAAATCAACCTTGATGGAATGGTAGATCAGATGAGATGGGCTGAATGGCCTAATTCTGTTCCTTTGTGTTATGATACTACCTGAGAGCCTTTTAAATTCTCTCTTATTTGCCTCCACCACCACTATCCCAATTGTGCATTCCAGACACCCACCTCTCCCTGTGTTTATAAAAAAAAAACAATTTGCCAGCATATCTCCTTTGAACTTAACCCTCTCACTTGAAATCCATGCCTTCTGGCATTAGACAGTCAAACCCTTAGAAAAAGATTACGTACACAACGCTGGAAGAACTCAGCAGGTCAGGCAGCATATGTGAGAAAAGAGTAGCCAACGTTTCGGGCCGAGACCCTTCATCAGGAATGGGGGGGGGGGAGAGAGGGCCGAAGCCCAGTAGTAGAGATAGGGGAGGGGGAAGGGCTAGAGGCGCCAGGTGAACCAATCAGAGGAAAGATAAAGGGGGGAGGGGGAGGGGATAAGCATGAAAGAACTGTAGAGATAAAGAAGCAGAAAGTTGAAAGGGGAGAGAGGCAGAGGGGGACCTGGAATAGGGGGAGGGGGAGGGAATTACTGGAAATTCGAGAATTCAATGTTCATACCACCAGGCTGGAGACTACCCAGACGGTATATGAGGTGTTGCTCCTCCAACCTGAGTTTGGCCTCATCATGGCAGTAGAGGAGGCCATGTATGGACATATCTAGATGGGAATGAGAGGCAGAGTTGAAGTGGGTGGCAACCGGGAGGTCCTGTCTATTGTGACAGAGGAGCGTAGGTGCTCGACAAAGCGGTCCCCCAATCTGTGTCGGGTCTCGCCGATGTAGAGGAGGCTGCACCGGGAGCACCAGATGCAATAGACGACTCCAGCAGACTCACAGGTGAAGTGTTGCCTCACCTGGAAGGACTGTCTGAGGCCCGGAACGGTGGTAAGGGGGGGGAGGTGTGGGGACAGGTGTAGCATTTGCGCATGCAGGGATAAGTGCCAGGTGAGGGTTCTGTGGGGAGGGACGTGTGGACCAGGTAGTCGCAGAGGGAACAATCCCCGCGAAAAGCTGAGAGGGATGGGGGGGGAAAATGTGCTTGGTGATGGGGTCCTGTTGAAGGTGGCGGAAATTGCAGGGGATAATATGCTGGATCCACAGCATCTGCAGTTGATCTTTGATTCACAGCATCTGCAGTTGTATTTTCGTCCTTAGAAAAAGATACCGACTGGCTGTCTATTCTATCAAAGGTTAAGTATTGCCTGTTGTGCATCAAGGAGTCAGTGTAATTCAATGAGAGCAGTTCTCCAGCAGATGTTGTATTGCAGGCAAATAGGATTAGCTCAGATGTCTAATTTTTCACCTCCTACAGCCCAGACACCAATTGTGGAGCATTCTGCCTCACCAGCAGGCAGACATGGGACTTATCCTAGTCCAGCAACTAACACAGCAAACTGTAGAAAGCTATAACATACTGACTCCTCTGTGCAAACTCCTGGCAAATGCACTGTCCCCTTCCTATCCTCGAGTGATTCTTGAAATTATCTGCTGATTTGAGATGGGGACCAATCTGTTAGCTTGTACAACTGACATAATGTAGCAGTATGGTAGTTTGAAGTGGCCAGCATCCAAATGACCTCACCCCAAAATAATATATAATAGGACTTGTAACATTAATTTTCTGTCTCTTCCCAACTTTAGCACAATTTATTGAGCAGATGACTGGAGATTGACTTTGCAGTAAACCTCCCCTTTTAAGCCTGTAGCAAGTAGCACTGGAACATAAGTGTAGAACTAATTAAGAAGGACTGTGACAGCTTAATTAAAGGGGTGCTGTATTTAAAGTAGAAAAAAATAATTAAACTGAGCAATGTTTTGATAATAGAAATCATAGTTCAAAGTTTATTTTGATTATGACTATTAATTGCTAATTATAAAATTTATTTAAAGCCCAAATAGGACAATATTTGTATGCAGAGGAAGGAAATTGATTTTTGGCTGGTAATTATTTTGATAGATATTTAAAATAACATTATTTACATAACTTTCTGTTCATATCCATACCCCACATGACAAACAGCCCCGTGTGTCAAAGCAATTTACTTTTTCATGAGGTGTTTCAAAATGTTTCTCACAAATGAGACCAGGCACTGTAAAATTGCAAGTCTAATTTAATTAGTGTAATATGTGAATTCCATTTCTCCCCACATGCATGTGAGTTTTTTTTTTAAAAAACATCTTCTTTTTCCTATAGTAAGCAAACATTCATCGGCAATGACACAGAACACGAGTGACAAGGATGGAAGAGATCAACACAGCAAAGATAAAGTTTCCCCTTCCTCCAACCAGCCATCGTGGATGGAACTGGCTAAGAAGAAGGCAAAAGCTTGGAGTGATATGCCACAAATCATCAAGTAGCCTGCCACACGAAACTTCTAAACTATACATGGAAACTTATTAGCTACTGGCTATTGGGTATGCATTAGTTTGTCTGCAGTGTTGATTGTTGGAAAGGTAGAATCCCATGTTGACAAACTGTAGATGGTCCTTAACACTCTGGCTTTTTAAGAACAAAACTAGGTTTTCTTTAGTCTTCTACATCTAGCATAATACGACACCGGGCTCTTGTAAGGATAGAGATATGGAGGCCTGTCTGATTTGACTACATGTTCCAGAAGGGATGATCCAGCGACCACGTAACCATCTCCTGTCTTGTGCAGGATGTTACCGTGTATAAAAACACACGTGGACCTTATGCCTCCCAGCTGATCACTATACTTAGAGAATTAGTCTCATTATTTTCTTGCTGAATTTGTTTGATGTACAGGAGATTATGTGAGATGAACAAAATGGGACAAGACAAAAAGATACGGAGCTGTTCCCTTTATCAAAAACACTTTAAAAGTCTGAGTTCAAGTGATCCACAAATGTCTCGATGTCTTCTAAAGCGTTCTCTCGCATTTAAAAGAATGAGTGTTTTGGATCAGGTGTGTAAAAACAAAATATATTTCTAAGCTTTTTAAGTTTTGCTAATTCTCTGTAATGATTTGTCATTCTGTATTATAGTTCCACTCCTTAAAAAAGCAGAACAATATCAAGATGTGGGAAAGGTGTGTAGATACTTTATCTGGTTAGTGATGGCTGTATTTGTATTTGGGTTTTTGTAGCGTCTCACTTTTTTTTACCAGTTGTTATTTTTACTTCAGCGTGCACAGGTTACCCTGTGGTGTGTTCCAGGCCTGGGATTCAGATTGACATGGGATAGATGTGTTGCTTGCTTCTATAATCAACAAATTGGGTGATTTTAACTGATTAAAGCTGACATTAAAATCATGTCAGCTTCTCCCAGCTGAAGTGAGTAAGAAGCAGATATCTGGCTGTACAAATTGGCTGGACAATCAGTAGCTTGGAATAGGGGATTAAGTGAACGATGCAAGGCCTAGATCACCATCTGCCCCATTCTTTTACTAATACAGGAGTCACTGACTGCATTGCAGACAGTTGGCCCATAATGGACCCAGACACATGCAAATAAACCCCCAGATATGGAAAGCTTTGGGAGCCTTGGGTCCCAAGGCTCTACTTGCCCATCGATGCTGCACCTACCTGCTGATAAGGCGTCCATTTAACATGTCTACTGACTTACTGTGTGCACTTTCAGCTGAAGTACAGTGTTACTCCCTGGCTTAAAGAGAGCTTTCACATATATCCAAAAATATTAACCACAATGCATGCACCTATTTACACAAGGAAATTGTATAAGATATTTTCAAGAATTTCGTCTCATTGCATAAAGAATTATATTGCCTCAGTCTGTGTTGAAATATTTGTAGGAATGCAATTGCACTATAAGTCTTATCCTTCTAATTGTTTACCATATACATAGGGAGTGCGAACTTTAGTATGTAAATATATACCTGCCAAATTATTTTGTTAAATTGCCAGAAGTTATCTTTCACTGTAATACAGGTATGTTTAGTACAACAACGTAAATATTTTGGCTGAATCATCAAGGACTTGTAATTCAAAAACCATGTATCTTTCGTTCGTAGATTCCGATCATGCATGTACTAAAACTGTAATAGTCCTACTGAATATACACCACACTTAAAACACAATGTTAAACTGTTTACATAGTAACAATGCAAAAAATAAGCAGTGAAACTTCTGTTTTGTAAATCATAAGTTATTTAGTGTAGTATCTTTTGTTCTCTCAAAATCTCTGCAAGCTTACATTTGCTCTTCCCATCTGCATGGTTACTGGTGATGTAATAATTTATCTCAATACATATTTGTATGTATGTACAGGTACCTGTGTATATATTTAGAGTACTGTGTAATCATGCACACTCTGTAATTTCATCGCCACGCCATGTAACTTATATTTCATGGACAAGTGAATTCTGTCGGTACTGTAAATTGCTGAGAAGTGTAAATACTCAGAACACTCTGTAGTAACGTGGTGCCCTACTGCTGATTCAATTTTCTAAGTAAAGAGTCAGGATTCTACTTAGTGAACGCTGACATGAGTAAAGAGGTTACAGTATGAAAAATACCCACCTTTTCTTCCCCACCAGAGAGGAGAACAGCGTTAAAACTTGTGATAGCATTTTAATGTTGGATAGAAATTACAAAACTGATAAAGGCTGACCGATCCAATGTTTTTACAAAAAAATATTAGCGCTTGCTTTACCATTCTCTCAGTGACTTAGCATGGAACAAGTAGGCCAATGGTGGAACAACGCTGAGTTGATTTAGGATGTCATAAAGCGGTGGGAGGGAGATTTGGTACCCTACTCCTTTTTATTCCTGTGTGCAATAGGCTATTGGCAGGGTGAAGCTAAATACCCCTGAAAGATCAGGAAACAATGAACTCCTCCTCAGACTGGTCTTTCATTATCCAGATGACCAGCGCACAGAGCCCTCGGTACAGAAGCATACTGTGAACTCCTAACCACATTGACGCATGACCCAGAGCGATTTTGGGAAAATAGCAGGGAGGATTTTCCTGTTTCAGGATAGTACTCTGGAAATAAACAGGCATCCATAAGTGTACGACGCAGACTGCTGAAAACCATTTTAGTTATAGGCCTCCCGTAATAAATGGAAATCATCCAGGGACTGCTCGTGAATGGCCGTATGCACTTTGCGTGCTGGGCCCTTGTATGGTGCATACATGGAAAATAACTGGTTTTTACAGCAGTGTATCTGGGTTGGGAGGAGTGGGGTGGGGGGGGGTGAGTTGGGAAGAATGGGAAAGAGTCAATTCAGAGAATTGGAGACTCAGCATGTGATCAGGAAGTTGTGACTCAGGGATTGGGGAGCAATGCTTTGTGGGCCAGAGGCCGGGGTTTAAGAAATGGGAGGAGGTTGAAGATTGGGGAGTGATTGGGTCAATCTTAGGTGATGTACTGTGATGGGTGAGTTAAGAAGAATCCTCATTGTTTATGTCCCAGCAGTAGCAGGGAGCCTTCTCAGGGGAACCCCCCTATAAATGGTGCAACTGCAGATCTAGCAGCTCTATGTGGCCCAAAACTGGGCGTGGCATTGTGATCCAAGAGTTTCTTGGGGAATGATTTTATGATGTGTGCTTCTGACAAGGGAAGCATATCATCACACGAGTGATTCATGACTGGAAGTGACTGGTCTAATCTCCAGAGTGAGACAATTTGACCTGGAATTGATGTAATTGCATTCCACTGTGGAAAGATATAAACTTCCACACAGTTGATAGAAGCCTGAACTAGGCCTGAATGTCTTTGAAACAAAGTACAGGCACATACCTGATGAGGGACTGCAAAATTAAGGATGCCAAACACGAGGAGATCTGCAGATGCAGGAAATCCAGAGCAACGTACACAAAATGCTGGAGGAACTTGGTAGGTGAGGCAACATCTAACCCTGGGTTTGATTTTCTTGCTATGCCCAACTCCCAGCTCCCTTCAGGTGAATGGTCTTGGCACGAAACTTCGTCTTTTCCATCGCTGCTGCCTGGCCTGCTGAGTTCTTCCAGCATTTTACGTGTGTAAAGTTATGGATGAGCTGTGACCTTGTCAGAGATCTAACATTCCAGAAAATGTTGCCCTCGATCTCCCTGCCTGCTAGTTTAACAAAGGACTTAACTCATTCTAAACAGAGAGGGTTGATGCTTGGAGAATACGTGGGCTCCATAAAGCAATTTCCCTATTAGATCACTATATACCTGAGAAAACGTTCTGCAGAACAATGTGAGCCATTTAACTCTGAGGCATTCTTATAGTGTGGATGGTTACGTGTAGTTCCAACTAACGTTAAAATGTACACTGCATTCCATGCCAGTTAATCCATTTGGGAATTAGGGATTACTCAGTGGTGTCCCACTGTATTTGTTCAAAAATCCTGTAATAACAAACCTGGGAAATGCTATGAGATTTGCGAATCAATGCCTTGATAGGGGTTCGTGCTGTGTATGCTTAATGTTTTTAAAACCACATAACTTTGCCAATTAGATGTCAGTGAAGCTGTTATGGCTTAAAGATCTCCAGTCAACTGGACACCTAACATCACTGTGTTCTGCACTTGACTGTTAAACAGCTTTGCCTTTGTGTTGCTAAATTTACACTACCTCTCCTTACTTTTATATTGCTAGAACTTCCTACTTGTTAAATCATGATGGAAATTAAAGGACTATTTTTTACTAATCTAAAGTTGGCACTCTTTGTAATGAAACCAGCGATTTATAATTTTTTTACGTTTATCTGTGTCTGGATGGTATCTCAGCCTAACTTTCACTGTTGCTGCGTTTTCAAAAAAATGCAGTGATGGGCGTCTGGTAAATATCCGAACTTCATTATGATATTGGTTTTCAGTGGAACTTCATGCTGGTGTTGACACAATTATCCACCTAACGTTAAAAACACCAGCTGTACAATCGGACTTCAAAGTTATCCATCCAAACATTAAGTGTCTTTGGATAGCGAACGTAATTATCCGCTCGTGGTTACAGGTACAATGCTGGCTTGTATCCACATGATACAGCTTGACAACAGTCCAGAGGAGAACTACAGTATCATCACAGGTATTATTTTATTGTCAGATGCAGTGAAAAACTTAGTTTGGTAAGCCATTCAAATTATGCCAAGGTTAAGTTTCAAAGCATAAGAACTTTGAGATGTTACAAAGGAAAAGACAGTAATAACGATGTTACGGTGTTGCACTTACAGAGAAAGTGCAGTGCAGGTGGACAGCAAAGTAAGAGGATGTGATGAGGTAGGCTGTGAGAAGTTCATCTTTAACATGCAAGAGGGTTTTATAACAACGGGATAGAAGCTGACTTGAAGCCTGGTGGTATGTATTTGAAAGCTTCAGTGTCTTCTACTGGATGGAAACGGGGAGAAGAGAGAATGCTAGGGGTGGGGAGGGTTCAATGGTTTAATTTAATATCAGAGAACATGTACAACCTGGAATTCTTACACTTCACAGACATCCACAAAACAGGAAAAACCCAAAGAATGAATGACTGAAACATCAGAACCCCCCCCACCCCAAAGTCCCCCTTACCCCTCCCACACACAAGCAGTGGCAAAAGCTAAAGCATTTTTATTTATTATTATTTACTTATTTGTTTAGAGATACAGCATGGCAATAGGCCACTTCAGCCCAGCAAGCCCACGCCACCCATTTATACCCATGTGACCAATTAGCATCTGAACCTGTACGTCCCTGGAATTGGGAGGAAGCTGGAGTACCCATAGGAAACCCACGTGGTCACGGAGAATGTGCAAGCTCCTTTCGGATCGTTGTGGCAAATGAGCCAGAGTCACTGGCATTGTATAGTGTTACACTAACCACTATGTTACCATGTCAGTCGTTAAGCTGACTGCTTTCCTGAGGCAGCAAGAAGTGTAGGCTGGAGTCTTCCTGTTGTCCAAGATGAAGGTCACATTCCAGTGTATCTGAACCGGGTACCCAGCCTCAGAACCCGCCACCTGAGTACAGGGATAGAGTATACACTGTCCTTAATGTGCTCTGTATCCCTGGATTTATTCTACCCCTACAATCCCATTCATTGATCAGGGTAACTTTCCTGGGTGGAAGAGAGAGATCCAGCTATGTGTTTTTTTTTAGGTAACTTCATTTTTATTAATGTTTTAATTAATTTACATCGAGTTGCATTGTTAATTATATTTCAACTATTTTAACAGTTGGGCATCAGAATAATCCTGGATGAGGGGTAGTTAGTCATCAGGTAACACATAAAATGCTTCTTCTAGTAAAATAATGGTGTGGCCGGACACAGTGGCCTGTTCGGTTCTGACCAAAGATGCTGTTGCCTTTTATAAATGTCTTTTTTTTTCACAATTGCAAGGCACTGCCGAGTATTAAGAACTTCAGGTCAACCCATAAGACAATTGCTTGATTGCGGAGAGTTGGACTTGATGTGGATCATGTTGCTGCTTGCTCCAGAAATTGTCAGAGTCCTGGCGTGAAGATGGTGTGCAATCGAAGAACACACTTTTCTTGTGATTGCAAGCCCTGTTAGACAGTGGTAATGTAGGATACTGCAAGTCCGGTTTGTCGGAAAGACCGACGGTGGGGGAGCTGTGTGGCCTCGGTTGTAGCACGGGCTAGGCCTCGCGCCGCAGGGTCACCTGTTGCAGACGCCCAGGCGAGGAGAAACCAGAGGCAGTGTGGCACGGCGTCCATGCTGGCTTGGGGGCTAGCCCATCCTGTCTCTGCTTCCCACCAGAGTTTGCTCAGTGGAAGATGAGCTGGACTGCGTTCGTCTGCAGACTAGTTCTAGCTGACAACATCCATGTACCATCAAACTACAGGACGTGACACTCATGGACTTGGGCTAATTTTTTTTTAATGCGACTATGTTTACTGCTATCTTGCACATGCCTTGTGCTGTGTATGACTGTTGGTACTGCGTTTTGCACCTTAGCCCCAGAGAAACGCTGTTTCGTTTGGCCATATTCATGGAAATCCATGTATGGTTGAATGAAAATTAAACTTGAAAATGCTGGAGGAACTCAGCAGGTCAGGTCTCTGCGGAGTCTCTTGTTGATGAGTTAGTCCTCAGGTTCAGACTCCTTGGGTATGGTTGACAGTTGTGATGCACCTGTAGTCTGGTGGAGGGTTCAGTAATGTCCTCGTGTGACTGTAACAATAATGCAGGGAGGCCAGCTCAAGGCCATGACGAGCCCAGTGCTGCCCTGTGTTATGAGATGGGAGCATAGCTGGAATATTGCTGAAACAGTGAATGAAAGATTAGCTTTATTTGTCACATGTCCATCGAAACAAAACTCCACGATGGACGGTCCCAGGCCCGGCTGCAAGAAGAAGAGGATTGGGCATGGGGCTAGCAACCTCATCCTGTTTACAAACCCGGAGCTTTGACGGTGATATTCCAGTGTATCTGAAGGTATACTGGAACACCGACAGAAGCTCCAAAGACCTCATTCCTGGAAGAGAAAGGATAAACCTAGTAGAAGATGGGCTACACTTTGAAAGACTGGCCCAGGACAGGAATCTGGCGAGCTGCTATTGGCAGCCCATTCCCCATTAGGGGTGATAGGCTTAAGAAGATGAGACATCGAAACGTACAATGAAGCGTGTTGTTTGTGTCAAGCCAAATCCTCGAGGATTGTGCTGGGGCAGCCCGTGAGGGTTGCCTCACTTCCAGCGCCAACGTAGCATGATCGCAACTTCCTAGACCTAATCTGTAAATCTTTAGAGTGTGGGGGGGAAACTGGATCACCTGGACGAAACCCATGCAGTCATGGAGAGGACCGTGCAAGCTCCTCACAGAGAGCAGCAGGAATCGAATCTCAATGGGTGATTGCTGGCACTGTAAAGTGAATGCGCTATCTCCTACACTGCTGTACCGTCGCAGTGGTATAATCCGGAGAACTGGATCCAGTTCTATAGCAGCTTGGGAATTTTTCTATCATACAGATAAATATGAAAAGGAAAATATACTAATTGCAGTGATAACTGTGAGGGTATTGGATTGTCGTTAGACACACTCCCTGTGAGGTACAGCAAAGTAGTGTAGCCAGTGAAGCCGCTGCCTTGTAGATCCATCGGCCCAGATTCGATCCCAAGCTCCCTGGCTGTCCGTGCAGAGTCTGCACATTCTTCTTGACAGCGCCAATGATTCAGCTTCAATTCTGCCGCTGTCAGAAAGTTCGTTGTAAATTCCCCCTGCGTCCGTGTGGGCTTCCTCCTGTTTCCTCCTCCGTTCTAAAGGTGTAGGGGTTAGGCTAATTGGTCACATTGAGTAATTGGGTGGTGTGGGCTCCCTGGGCAGAAGGGTCTGTAACTGCTGTATCTCTGAAACCTAAACAAATATCCGCACACTCTACTCTAACGGCAGTGGCATCCACCTACACGTTACTCCAGGCCCACAGCATCATGGCTGATTCAGAACAGGATTCAGAAGTCGTCCAGCTCCAGGGCAATTCAGGATGAAGTCCTTGCAGCAGTGTCCGTGTTGCAGTTTGAAATCAAGGATTGAAAGTACCTCAAGGAAATGGTGAAAAAGCCTTCATTCCTACAGTTTGTTCTCATTTCACTTAGTGCACCACTTCACACAAGTGAACTACTTCATTTGGAGTGCTTTGTCTCTAGCCGACTTACACCTAATAAGGCCCTACACACAACAATGAGTTTAGTAGCCATCTACTTTTGCTGGAGTTGGCTGAAAGATGGAAGATATGACCATAAGACATAAGAACAGAAATAGATTGTTCCACCCATCGAGTGTGCTCCGTTATTTCATCATGGCCGATCCATTTCCCTTTTAACCCCGTTCTCCTGACTGCTCCCCACAACATTTCACACTCTGACCTCGAATGCACCCAACAACCTAGCCTCCGTAGCCACCTGTGGCAAAGAATTCCACAGATCCACTACCCACTGACTAAAGAAATTCTTCCTCATCTCCATTCCAAATGAATGTCCCTCTATTCTGAGGTTGTGCCCTCTAGTCCTAAACTCCCCCACTATGGGAAACTCCATCTAGGCCTGTCAACATTCAATAGAGTTCCATGAGAGCCTATATTCTAAATTCCAGTGAGTACAGGCCCAGAGCCATCAAACACTCCTCATATGATAAGCCTTTCAATCCCAGAATCATTTCGTAAACCTCCTTTGAGCCCTCTCCGATGTCTGCAGATCCTTTCCTTGATGAGGCGCCCAAAACTGCTCGCAATGCTCCAAGTAAGGCCTTATTGATGCCTTATAAAGCGTCAGCACTACATTCTTGTTTTTATATCCTAGTCCTTTTGAAATGAATGCTAACATTACACTTGCCTTCCTCATCACCAACTCCGCCTGCAAGTTAATCTTCAGGGAATCCTGCACGAGAATTCCCAAGTGCCTTTGCACCTCAGATTTTTGAATTTTTAGAAAATAGTTTACATTTTTATTCCTTCTGCCGAAGTGCATAACCATACACTTCCTGGCACTGTCTTCCATCTGCCACTTCTTTGCCTATTCTCTGAATCTGTCTAAGTTTCCCTGCTTCCTCGATGCTATCTGTCCCTCCATCTATCTTTGCATCGGCTGGAAATTTGGTCACAAAACCATCAATTCCATCATCCAAATGATTGACGGACAATGTAAAAAGAAGAGGTCCCAATGCCAGCCACTGTGGAACACCGCTAGTCACAAGCAGCCAATCACTAAAAGCTTCCTTTATTCCCACTCTTTGCCTCCTCCAATCAGCTAATGCTCTATCTATGCTGGTATCTTTCCTGTAATACCATGGGCTCTCGTGTTGCTAAGCAGCCTCATGTGTGACACCTTGTCAATGGCTTTCTGAATAACTAGGATGCTGACTGCTTTTCTTAGCAAAAGCTACCAAAATGAACTTTGGACTTTAGAACTACCCAAAATGGAATTTTGATCGTCTCTTGAACAGAAAGCTGGTCCTTGATTTGATCAGTTCTTTGAGGATATTACTTCAGAGTGAGTGTTGCCAAATCGGTCAACTTTTAAACATTCAAGTATAGACTCTGACTTTATTGAATTATGGAGTCACTGCCTTCAGGGGTTCTTGTATCTGGTGAAAATTATTTTAGTCACACATTGTTTCTTTACGTACTGAATGATGTGATTTATGCAAGAATTATGTACTGATTGGTGAATGGGCTATGGAACATCATCATCTAGAGGAACAGGAATGGCAGGTTTGTCGGCCAAGGTAGGCCCAGGAGCCTGGAAGAACACAACTGGATCAATTGGTCCACAAGGTAAGTTAATGACATGGTAAAACTTAGTTAGCTGAGCTTCTTACGACCTTTGATTGAGCAGACCGCTTCATGAGAAGTCATAATTAGACTGGCATCAATGTTTCCAGTTAATGAAGCAAAATCTATCCAAGTTATACCAGATCTGCACATTTAAAAAAAGATTTTGCTGATTTGAATTGGGTGTGCAAAAGGGAAGTAGGGCACTTTGGCACAGTACAGGACCTACAGTCTGTGAAGTTGTGCCAGGCTCGAAGATCAATCTAACCCTTCCCTCCCACAAAGCCCGACATTTTTTCTATCATCCATGTGCCTATCTAACAGAATCTTAAATGTTCCTAATATATTTGCCTCTATCGTCACCCACCCTCCACTCTCTGTAAAAAGAAACTACCTCTGCCATCGCCCTTAAACTTTCCTCCAATCACCTTAAGATTATGCCCTCTCATATTAGCCATTTCTGCCCTGAGAAAAATTCTCCAGCTATCCATTTGATCTATTCTCTTGCCTTGCTTGTTTTTAACTCAGTGTGCAGGGTAGTGACAGTGGAGAAATTCATTGTTGCTTTTATCCTCCCCTGTTGGGTCTTGGTTTCAAATATGATAGAAAGCTGAGAATTCTTTCTATTTTTCTAAAGTATTCCTGTTTCTATTTGCTGTAAAACAGCACAATAATTGGAAAATATTTTTACTTGGTTGGATGTTTACACTAGAACCTCTGCAGTATGCAAAATGTGTACAAGAAAGCCTGCATTGAACTGCAGCTAAGTTGGAACTTACAAAGCATTACAAAGTGAGTCTCGGATCATCAGAGCCACCGGAACAATATGACTCAGCAGGACTTTCCTTGAGTGAGGTTTCTTTTAGTACTGTGAGTAATTGCAATTGTGTGCCCCAACATTGTATCTCAAGAGACAATGGATCCAGGACAATGAATGATCTATTTTGATTTGGGTCTTAACTACATATAATTGGATAATGGCCAAGGGATACAAGTTGACTTCAGGCAAACAAAGAAGGACTAGCAGATCCATCCTTCCATTAACAGTGTATATGGTCCATTTGACATAATGTATTAAGACAAACTATGAAAATGCAAATCATGGTATGGCTGTGGAATTCTTTTCCCTCAGTCATTAGAAAAATGGGATAGGCATCCAACGCATGAAGCTGTTGTTATGGCCACTGGTCACAAATGGATTGCTAGAGATGTACTTGATAAGAGACATTCATTGATCAAGAGGATGCCCAGAACAGATCATAATTTTAAGGTTATTGGAGGAAAGTATACCATGGATGTCCAAAGGAAGTTTTTTTTTACAGAATGACGGGTTCATGGAATGTGCTACTAGAGGCATTTAAGAAATACATAGGCACATAGACGATAGAAAAAATTGAGGAGGGAAGGGTAAATTGATCTTAGAGTAGGTTAAAAGGTTGGCATACCATCGTGGGACAGAGGGCCTGTACTGTGCTGTAATGTTCTGTGTTCTTATGTTTAATTTATTGGGAGTTTACAAACCTCCAAAAGACGACATTAACCAGGCACTCACAATATAGAATGCTGCCATCATCAAACAAGAAAATGTCAACCTTGACGCATTTGAAATCATAGTTGGGGACTTAATTCGGGCTTGCTTAAAGAAATTTCTGCCTAATTACCATCAGCATATAACCTGCAGCCTCAGAAGTCCCAACATACTCAAATACTGCTAGGCTATGATTATGCCAAGATGGCATTTCAGGAAATCTGATTTCTAGGCAGTCCGTCTCCTACCTGCATAGAGCCAGAGGATAGAGCGAAAGGGTCCAGAGATGAGGACAACAAAGGTGGTCATGGGAGAAAGAGGAGCGGCTATGGGATTGCTTTGAGTTAGTTAATTGGGCTGTGGTCAAGGACTCACCTGTGGATCTGAATGAATACCCTATGTTTGTCATGGACTTTATAAAGCCAGTCGTAGATGAGTGTGTCCCCACAAAATCAGTCTTGTACCAGAAGCCCTGGATGAACCCTGAGATCCGCAGGGTGCTGAGGACCAGATCAGTAGTATTCAGGTCTGGCAACCAAGTGAGATGCAGGAGGTTCAGGTACGATCTCTTGAAAGCCATCTCCTGAGTGAAGTGGCAATTTTGGACCAAACTTGAATCAGTGGCGGGGGGAGGGGGGGGGGGGCTGCTCAACAGCTGTGGAGGGCTTGAATGCTGTTACCTCTTACAAAGTGAAACCAAGAGACAAGGGTGACAAGAAGGCATCATTCCCAATGAGCTCAATGCCTTCTATGCTCGCTTTGACTGTCAAAAAACTCCCACAGACCCCTGATGACCGTATGATTTCAGTCTCTGTGGCTGATGTGAGGGCATCCTTCAGGTGGGTGAACACACGGAAAGCATCCTGGTACCTGGCCAAGTGCTAAAGGCCTGTGCTGATCAACAGGCTGGAGTGTTCACTGAGATCTTTAACCTCTCACTTCAGCAGTCTGAGGTACCCACCTGCTTCAAGCAGGCTTCAAGTATACCAGTGCCTAGGAAGAATGTGCCCACCTGCCTCAATGACTATCGTCCAGTAGCACTTACATCCACTGTGATGAAGTGCTTTGAGAAGTTGGTGATGAAACACATCAACTCCTGCCTGAGAAGCAGCTTGGGTCTGTTCCAATTTGCTGACCAACGCAACAGGTCCATTTCATTGGCTCTTCACTCAACACTGGCAAAGATGCATACATCAGAATGCTCTTTACCAACTACAGCTTGGCATTCAACACTATCATCCCCTTAAAACTAAGCAATAAGCTTCACTAATCCTCTTGAATGGAAAATCCTACAAAATGCAGTGAATCCAGCCCAGTCCATCATGGGTAAAGTCCTCACCACCACTGAGCACATCCACGTGGAACACACGAGGAAGGCAGCGTCCAACATCAAGGACCCCCACTGACGATGACATGCTCACTTCTCGCTGCTGCCATCAGGAGGAAGGTAGAAACAACTCAGGACTCGCATTACCAGGTTCAGGAACAATTCTTTCAACCATCAGGCCCTTGAACCGGTGGAGAGAACTTCACTCGCCCCCACTATGAAGCTGTTCCCACTGAACTGGACTCACTTTCAAGGCTCTTCATCTCGTGTTCCTAATATTTATTGCTTATTTATTTATTTGTTTGTTTATTTATTTCTCTTTCAAGCACAGTTTGTACTTTGCACATTGGTTGTTTGACCATTCTTTTGGGTGTGGTCTTTCATTAATTTTATTGTGTTTCTTGGATTTACGGTGTACACCCCAAGGAAGTGAATATCAGGGTTGTTTATAGAGACATACTGTATATGTAATCATACAGCAGGGAAACAGGCCATCTCGGCCCTTCTAGTCCATGCCGAACGCTTTCTCTTACCTAGTCCCACCTCTCTGCACTCAGCCCATAACCCTCCATTCCTTTCCTGTCCAAATACCTATCCAATTTTTTAAAAAATGACAATATCGAACCTGCCTCTACCACTTCTACTGGAAGCTCGTTCCACACAGCTACCACCCTCTGAGTAAAGAAATTCCCCCTCATGTTATCCCTAAACTTTTGCCCCTTAACTCTCAACTCATGTCCTCTTGTTTGAATCTCTCCTACTGTCAACGGAAAAAGCCTATCCACGTCAACTCTATCCCCCTCATAATTTCAAATACCTCTATCAAGTCCCCCCTCAACATAAAGACCTAACTTGTTTAACCTTTCTCTGTAACTTTGGTGCTGAAACCCAGGTAACATTCTAGTAAATCTTCTCTATACTCTCTCGATTTTGTTGACATCTTTTCTGTAATTCGGTGACCAGAACTGTACACAATACTTCAAGTTTAGCCTCACCAATGCCTTTAACATTACATCCCAACTCCTATACTCAATGCTCTGATTTATAAAGGCCAGCATACCAAAAGCTTTCTTCACCACCCTATCCACATGAGATTCCACCTTCAGGGAACTGTGCACCATTATTCCTAGATCACTCTGTCCTACTGTGATTATAATTGTACTTTGAACCTGGGAGGGTATTTAAACACTTTGGACTAGGCTGATGAAAGACTGTTGCATCCCATTAATTCATCAGACCATTTAATATATCTGAAATGTAATAGTCTTGCCAGTTGCACCTACCTCAATAAATCTTAATAGATAAAGCAAATTTCCTATCAGGTATACTATATTTCAAAATGAAATATATTTCCATTTCATAAACTAATGCTGGAAAAATTATATGATTCAATCCAATTACATGAATGATGGTCTCCTTGGAAGATAAATAGACTCTCGTTGTTGAGCAAGGAAATCCCAGGACCTCAGCATTTCCTGAGATACTCAAACCACCCCATCTGGCACCAACAATTCATTCTAGTGTCAAAGTCACTTAGATCACATTTCTTCCCCATTCTGATGTTTGGTCTAAACAAACACTGAACCTCTTGACCACGCCTGCATGCTTTTATGCACTGAGTTGCTGCCACATGAGTGGCTGATTGGATATTTGCATTAACAAGCACGGGTACAGGTGTACCTAATAAAGTGGCCAGTGAGTGCATATTTCCTGGGATTCAATGTGCAAGCAAAACATAAAACTCCAGTTATTAAAACAGAAATTAATAGAAATGGTGAGCGGGTCATGGAATATCCGTGGAGGATGAATAATGTCAATGATTTGATAACCTGTGAGACAAATGGTCATTTTTCTCAGACATTAGCACTTTGTTCTTCTCCAAGCAGGCTGTCCGTCTTGCTAAGCTTTTCCAGCATCCGTATTCTTTTCCATAAAATCCATGGCAACGTATACAATGGAAGGATCTAATTTGCATTCCTGTGAAGTAAAGGCCAACTTCCCTCAGTCTCTCATTTCTCTCTGTGTACCACCTATTAGCGATCGTGTGTGGATAGTTCTATTGTTTTGCTCATTCAAAGTTCACAAGGAAGGAAACGTCATTAGTTGATGTCTCCACTTCAACACAATATTCCCTTTTCTATGAGGGTAATGCCTGGGCTATCAGAGACTGAACATTTTTATTTTTATTTAGAGATACATTGCAGAATAGACTCATCCAGCCCAATGAGCCACACCACTCAGCAACGCCCATTTTAACCCTTGCTTAATCATAGGACAATACACAATGACCAGTTAACCTACTAAGCAGAATGTCTTTGGACTGTGTGAGGAAACCGGCATGCCAGGAGGAAAACCACAAGGTTCAGTGAATACGTACAAACTTCGACAGACAGCGCGGAAATAGAACTCCAAAATGCCCCATCACACTAACCGTTATGCTGTCGTGGTGCCTGATGTCAGCAATGAACAATTTCAGAGTTTCAAACTGTATTTATAATCAAAGAATGTATATAGTAAACAACCCCGAGATTTGTCTTCCTGCAGAGAAGCGCACAGCAAAAGAACACCATGGAATTAATTTAGAGAAAAACGCCACACTACGAAGACCATCAAGCATCAAATGCATGAGAAAAGGACGAATTACATAAACAGCAAAAAGCGAATGAGAAACATTAAACATCAGACCACAGAGTCCCTGTAGCTGGTCCAGGAGCCATTACTGTCAAGTCAGTCAGTTCAATGATGTGTCGATATGCACAGGCCACAGCCCAGAGAGCCAGTTCTGTGCCAAAGCATCTTCATTAAATCACACAAATAGTGAAAACTCATCGCAGCGCTTCGATCAAATCACACAAACAGTGAAAAATCATCGCAGCGCCTCGATCAAATCACGCGAACAGTGAAAACTCATCGCAGTGCCTCGATCAAATCACGCAAACAGTGAAAACTCATCGCAGCGCCTCGATCAAATCACGCAAACAGTGAAAAATCATCGCAGCGCCTCGATCAAATCACACAAACAGTGAAAAATCATCGCAGCGCCTCAATCAAATCACGCAGACAGTGAAAAATCATCACAACGCCTCGATCAAATCACGCAAATAGTGAAAAATCATCGCAGCGCCTCGATCAAATCACGCGAACAGTGAAAAATCATCGCAGCGCCTCGATCAAATCACACAAACAGTGAAAAATCATCGCAGCGCCTCGATCAAATCACGCAAACAGTGAAAAATCATCGCAGCGCCTCGATCAAATCACACAAACAGTGAAAAATCATCGCAGCGCCTCAATCAAATCACGCAGACAGTGAAAAATCATCACAACGCCTCGATCAAATCACGCAAACAGTGAAAAAGAGTAAACAAAAACACATGGAGCATGAACTGCAGTCTCGAAAAGGGAGTTCGCAGCTGCGGAGAGCATTCAGCCCTGAGGATGTTAAATATCAAATCTCAAAGTCCCTTGAGAATGCATCCATAGTCACAAGCCTGAGGGGATCGAATGTTGCAGCAAGAGGGAATCTAGTCAACTGCAAGCCAATGACGGTGAACATCCATTCAATTTCCGCTCTCATCCTCGTAGATTTTAATCTTGCTCGACACTTTAACCAGTGCGCGGTAATGGAGCCAAACACAGGTTTTGCGTTTTGCCATTAGAAATCGATGGCCACACCTCCACACTCCATTCTTAACCTCACCAAGTCCCCCAGGAGATCACAAAAGTGCCAGATCATTTAGTTGGCTCAAATACACATTCTTAAAAAGGCTGCAGTTGAGCTCAGTTCAAGAAAAGTAGTACAGTATATTTTAAAAGAAGACTATACAGTGGCAGTTTCGTGAGCTGTCTGCAGGATGTCACTGTTGGTCACTGGTGCCATCCTGGCAATTGATTGCCCATTGACCATGTAGAAACTTCAAACATAACGATTTTTGTAAATATACAATAATGATTCCTCCCCTCTTTACCCAAAGTTAATGACTGACAACTAAAGGTCAGTGCAAGATGAAATTCCAATCCCTTTCATTATGATATTTAATTAATTTAAGACCTTTAAAAAAATATACAGGAAGAAACTGCTAACAGATTATTTTTAATCATTAAAGCAAATGTACACATTAATTGGAGATGTCCTTATCTTACCAGACACATGAACATAGAGCATTAGAGCATAGTACAGACCCTTTGGCCCACGATGTTGTGCCAACCTTTTAACCTACTTTAAGATCAGTCAAACCCTTCCTTCCCTCATGGCCCTCTATTCTTATATCATCCTTGTGTCTATCTAAGTATTTTTTAAATGTCCCTAATGTATCTGCCTCAAGCACCACCCATTTCACACGCCCACCACTCTGTGCAAAAAAACACTACTTATCTCCGACATCACCCTAGAGTTTCCTCCAATCATCTTAAAATTACGTCTCCTCTTCTCCTCGCCCCTCCTTTTTCACCTACACTCAGTGCACCTCCTGTGCCTAATAAAGTGGCCACTGAGTGTATGTTTGTGATCTGCTGCCATAGCCCATCCACTTCAAGGTTCGGCATGTTGTGCATTCAGAGATGCTCTTCCGCACACCACTCTTTAACACATTGATGTCTGAGTTACTGTCGCCTTCCTGTCATCTTGAACCAGTCTCCCCTGACCTCTCTTGTTAACAGGGCTTTTTTGCCCACATAACTTGCCCTCACTGGATGCATTTTTTGGTCTTTTTTTTTACACTGTTCTCTGTAAATTCAAGGGACTGTTATGTGTGAAAGTCACAGGAGATCTACAGTTTCAGAGATACTCAAATCATCCTCTCTGGCACCAATACTCATTTTATGGTCAAAGTCACTTAGATCACATTTTTCCCCCCATTCTGATGTTTGGTCTGAACAACAACTGAACCTTGACCATGTCTGCCTGCTTTTCTGTGTTGAATTGGTTCCATATGATTGGCTGATTAGATATTCCATCAATGTACAGATGTACTTAATAAAGTGGCCACAGAGTGTACTTCCTGTCACTCCTCCCACTTCATTCTTCCCTGGACTAAAATTCATCATCTTCTTTGCCTTTCTTTCACCTTCAAACTTTTTCTTCTTCTTTGCTATCGTATTCCTCTTCTTTTTTCTCTAATTCACATCTTTCTTTTATCACAATAAACTTAATCCTCCTCCTCTTCTCAATCCTTCTTTCATTCTTTATTTCTATTCCCTTCGGATGTCTCTTCCCAACCAGACTTAATCTGCAGGTGTTTTCAACGGGACCGGATGGCATCCCAGGGCGGGTACTCAGGATGTGCGCGGCACAACTGGCTGGTGTAGACATTTTTAATCTCTCCCTCTCCCATTGTAGAGTTCCTTTCTGCTTCAAAACATCCACCATTGTCCCTGTACCTAAAAAGACCAAGGTAACATGCCTGGACGACTGGCATCCTGTCACACTCACCCCAATAATAAGCAAATGCTTTGAGAGGTTGGTCCGGGTCTACATCTGCAGCTTGCTGCCATCCACACTGGACCCCCTACAGTTCACAGCTGATTGACAGATGACACAACAGCCACTGCTCTACACACTGTCCTTACACATCTGGAGAAAAAGGGTGCTTAAGTGAGAATTCTGTTCTTGGACTACAGTTTAACATTCAACACCATAATTCCCTCCAGGCTTGACAAGAAACTCAGAGACCTTGGCCTTCACCCTGCCTTGTGTAGCTGGATCCTGGACTTCCTGTCAGAATGCTGGCAGGTGGTAAGAGTGGGCTCCCTCACCTCTGCCCCCTGAGCCTCAACACTGGTGCCCCTCAGGGCTGTGTACTAAGCCCCCTCCTTTACTCTCTGTATACCCATGACTGTGTCGTCACCCACAGCTCAATCTGCTAATTAAATTTGCTGACGACACTATACTGATTGGCCTAATCTCAAATAATTATGAGACAGCCTACAGAGAGGAAGTCATCACCCTGACACAGCGGTGTCAAGAAAACAACCTCTCCCTCAATGTCGCAAAAACAAAGGAGCTGGTTGTGGACGACAGGAGGAATGGAGACAGGCTAACCCCTGTTGACATCGATGGATCTGGGGTTGAGACAGTGAACAGCTTCAAGTTCCTTGGCATAAACATCACCGAGGATCTCACGTGGTCTGTACGTACCGGCTATGTGGTGAAAAAAGCACAACAGCGCCTCTTTCACCTCAGATGGTTGAAGAAGTTTGGTATGGGCCCCCAAATCCTAAGTACTTTCTACAGGGGCACAATTGAGAGCATCCTGACTGGCTGCATCACTGCCTGGTATGGGAACTGTACTTCCCTCAATCGCAGGACTCTGCAGAGAGTGGTGCGGACAGCCCAGTATATCTATAGATGTGAACTTCCCACTATTCAGGACATTTACAAAGACAGGTGTGTAAAAAAGGCCCGAAGGATCATTGGGGACCTGAGTCACCCTAAACACAAACTGTTCCAGCTGCTACCATCCAGGAAACGGAGCCACAGCATAAAAGCCAGGACCAACAGGCTCCGGGACAGCTTCTTCCACCAGGCCATCAGACTGCTTAATTCATGCTGACACAACTGTATTTCTATGTTATATTGACTATCCTGCTGAACATATTTATTATAAATTACTATAATAGCAGATTGCACATTTGAACAGAGGCATAACGGTAAGATTTTTACTCCTCATATATATGATGTAAGTAATAAAGTCAACTCAATCAACTTTAGTTAATTCTTCCTCTGACAACCCCTCATCCCATAAACCAGCAGCATCGTGTGTTTTCTCTTTCTGATATGTTCCTCCTCTAGAGTTGCTTCCCCTCAGTTGTCATCTATATTGATTAAGGACAACCTGTTCCTCTGTGAGTTGGATATTTGGCCACAGCAGAGGAGAGTACCTTCATTAGAACTTAATTAGTGTTTTTAAAGCAATTGCAACTGGGCTTTAATATGATCAGTCTGTGATATCCCTAATCGCCAGGTGGTGGTGCTATTGAGCAACACGCGCACAGAAAATGCTGGAGGAACTCAGCAAGTCAGCATCATCTATGGAGGGAATAAACAGTCGATCTTTCAGTCTGAGACCAAAGGCACCACACATGCTACCTGACCTGCTGAGTTCCTCCAGCACTTTGCGTGTGTTCCTCTGGATCTCCTGCATCCCTTGTATTTATGTTTGAGATGCTCCGAGATAGGAAAGTGAATGTGCAGAGAAGGGAGGTCAGCGCCACGCTTTAAAGACCTAGTCATAAGATTGGGGTTCGATTCCCGCCGCTGTCTGTAAGAAGTTTGTGTGTTCCCCCTGTACTGCATGGTTCCCCCAAGTGCTCTGGTGTCCTCCCACGTTCCAGAAGACGTGTGTTTAGGGGCAGTGAGCTGTGGACATGCTACAATGGAGCTGGAAATGTGGTGACACTGGTATCTGACCAGCACAGTTTTCACTGATCTGGTATAACACAAACAATGCTGTTCACTGTATGTTTTAATGGAGAGCTCCTCCACATCAAGGTTTCCAGCATCTGCAGAGACTCCTGTGTGTGTGATTGAGAAAAGCTTTTTCGAAGTTTACTGATATTGGTTGATAGCAAGTTGTATTACAAGGATTCAGAGTGTTAATTTAAAGAAATTCTCAAAGGATAAAAGTTTTATTATTTGCAAGGTGTCATAAGAGCGTATAAGCCCTTAAACATCAGTTTAGTTGTTGCTGGTCCATGAATTCCATTTTAATTGAGTACAGACTTGAATGTTAGCAAGTAGGAAAAAAAGACTTCTCTGTGTTACAGGAAGTAGATGGCTAAAGACACCAAAGATAAGACAAGCTAGAAGAACCAATAATGGCGATGATTAGCAGATGAATTCCTCTCTCCCATTTACTTCTGCAAATACACAGATTAAAGGATCCTATAATTATTCTTTTTCTTCTTTCCAATAGTTTGTTACTCTGCTATTGTAACCATATCTGTCATTTGTGCTCTGTGCAATGTGCAGGGTACTATGTGCTGTTGCCAGTGTGCTTTGCATGCTGTTCCATTTGGCTATATTCATGTATGGTTCAACGAAAATTAAAATTGAACTTGAAATTGAATTACTGGCAGGCCTTCTGGGGTTTGGCACTGAGCACAAATTGGGCAGGTAGAACTATGCACAATGTTGAAATGCAACGTGCCTGGCTGATCTTACATGTTGTCTGAAGAGGGTCCAGGCCAGAAATACTGGTTTTACCAAGTATGGCCACATGATGTCAAAAGGGACTCAACAGACATGAGCCATCACTTTGAGCATGTGCCCTTTTTGCTGCATCATGGCCCTCGTGGAGGTGACCAAGGACAGGGGAGTTTCTCCCTTTTGAGACAGAGCAGGCGGGAAGTGCTGTTATCTCGGGTGGAGCATTTCCTCATGGGTGATTGGAATGAAACATTGTTTCTATTTCTCTCCACAGATGCTGAGTGACCTGCTGTGTGTTTCCAATAGCTTCTACTTTTGCCTCAGGCTTGCAGTACCAGCAGCATTTTTCTGCACCGATGTGACTTCACACAGGAAGTTTGACTTCTTCGAGCACAGAATGGGCTTCCATTCCCTGGACAGGAATACCGTCTGTGGCTACTGAAGAAAAGTGGTGATGGTGCT